>NC_089844.1:149781760-150029260 GCF_035609145.1 Eleutherodactylus coqui | reverse complement strand
TGCTGAACTTTCTGCACCTTTCTGCTCCAGCGCGCTCCCGAGAGGTTACAGCTCGTCTGCGCATGCGCAGAAGAGCTGTAGCGTCTAACACACTGAAGCGGCTCGCGCTGAGCAGAAGACCGGACTGCGCAAGCGCGTCTAAAAAAGCAAGCTGCCAGCGAATTTAGACGGAACCATGGAGACGAGGACGCTAGCAACGGAGCAGGTAAGTGGAATAACTTCTGTATGGCTCATATTTAATGCACGATGTACATTACAAAGTGCATTAATATGGCCATACGGAAGTGTATAACCCCACTTGGTTTCGCGAGACCACCCCTTTAAAAAAAAAAGGTACAGAGGATGCAGGGGGGGGGGGGGGGGGATCCAAAGGACCAAACTGTGAAAATTTTCAACTTGTCAAACTATATGCTAAATGAGCAGAAAATGTCACTATTAGGGCTCACACCCACTGGCGATCCGTCTTCCCTGTGATGCGAGAGTGAGTGAAAATGCATGATAATGAAACCAATGATTTTCAATGGTTTCATTCTCATTTGCAATGTTCTCAATGTAATCTCGCATTGCAAAGAAGATTGGGCGATATTGCCCATTGTCTTCAATGGGGTCAGTGGCAGCAGCGCTAGCCCCGGTGAAAACAATAGTGAGAAGATCATGCTCCCCTGACACAGCTGTGACAGCTGTGGCAGAAGTCCGTGATGCTTTCCCATGTCTTTCAATGGGGTCGGCACTACTGCGGCCCCATTGAAGGCAGTGGGTTTTCAGCGATGATTTTCTGGGAAGTACTTGAAAGATAAGCCGTTCCCTGAAATTCATAGCAAGCTGTAAAAAAAAGTTAAAAAAAAAGATTAACTCACCTGGAAGAGCCGTCCTTGAATGACAGCTGAGTACTGCCTCTGACTGGCCACAGCGCTTGGCCAATCAGAGGCAGCGCTTTCTGGAGACGGGGATTTTTCAATCGCCGGCCTCCAAAGCAGAGAAGACGACTGCTGGGGCCGGAGAGAAGAGCGGGACGGCTCTGCTAGGTGAGTTAATCTTTTTTTTTTTACTTTTTTTAAAGCTTGCTATGAATTTCAGGGAAAGGCTTATATTTCAAGCCCTTCCCTGAAAATCATCGCTGCAAACCCACTGCTTTCAATGGGGCCGCAGCAGTGCCAGCCCCATTGAAAGAAATGGGAAAGCATCACAGACTTCTGCCACAGCTATCTCAGCTATCACAGCTGTGTCAGGGGAGCGCGATGTTCTCCCTATTGTTTTCAATGGGGCTAGCGCTGCTGCCACCCAGAATTAAACTTCAACCAAATTTGTCGTAAGGGATCCTATATTTTTCTCCTTAGTCAATAATGAGTTCTGTGGTTTAAAAAACCCCTTCCTCCACAAAGCAAAATATATCCACTGATGAAAGGCTGTGCTTTGCAAACATTGGCAAACAGTGACAATATCCTAATCAGGGCAGCGGAGGAGGCGGTGATGTTGGTATTCAAAATAAAGGCTAAAGCCTTTAATATCTTATCGGATACTATCTTGTATCCCCTCTGACCTCGAAGCTTCTAGCACAACACAAACGTATGTACGACGAGCTCATTAATACAACATTCACTCAAGGGCTCCGGAATAAAAGGGGGGGGGGGGCAATTGTTCACTATTGAGGAGCCCTGTCCTCCATTTTTTTATAATTTACCTAAGCTGCATAAAAACCCCACAAAGCCAACTGGCTGCCCTATTATTTTTGTTCTGACAAGCAGTTTGTCCTGTTATATCAATTTACATTTGCAGAAGTGGGTGGTACAGCTCGCTCTTACTTAGAGGATTCAGCCCAATTGAGGTGCAAGTTAAAAAAGTTGGATTTGCATTACTCACATATTGTTTTTTATCAACGCTGATATTCGTGCCCTTAACTCAAACATCCCCCATGAGTTAGGGGTAGTGGCCATAGCTTGTCTCCTGTCTTGTGATCCACACATTTCTGCAGCCCAGTTTACTCTTAATGGCAATGTTTTTGAATTTTTAAGGAGTAATGTATCAACAGATGAAGGGATGTGATATGGGGACGCGGTTCGCCCCTTTCTATGCAAATGTATTTATGGGATACTTAACACATAATATGATACACCCCCTACATTTTTTCTCAAAAAATGTGATATTTTATAGGTACTTTATTGATGACCTATTCTTTCTTTAGAAGGGTGACCTATTGGAGGTTAAGGATGTCATTGAGTGGTTGAAGGCTAATCCCTTTGGTCTTTTATATATCATTGTCCTCCTCAGCAAATCGTATTTTTAGATCTGTGTATTTATATCAACCAGGTTGAATTTCTTCAAACCAGAAGGCATGACGTCAATAGTTATCAGCACTTCTCAAGTGCACACTATTCACCTTGGCTGGGGAATTGTTAGGGAACCGGGGTCCAGGATATTGGAAGTCCCTGACACTGCCCGCAACCCCTGTCCTTACCTACTTGCCCCCCTGGGTTAAGCCCCAGGGCAACAACTGGGCGACGTTCCCTGCACTCACTAGGGAAGCGGGGCACGGGGACAGACAACACGACACTGGAAAAAACAAACAGTAAGGCAAGTCAGACTATCCGGGTCGGCAGCAGGAGGGCACGCGGTACAAAAGGGTCAGGCAAAAGACGAAGCCAGGTCCAGAAAGCAGAGAGTCAAAACCAGGAGTCAATGCAAGATAACACGGGTGCAGCTGGAAGACCAAACTAACACGGGCAAGGACAGGAGCACACAGAGACATTTAAATGCTGTCAGAGCTCCTGCCCCAGCAGCTGATTGGGGCAGGGAGTCAGACAGCAGCAGAGACTTATACCAGTGCTGAGGAACCCGCCCCCAGCCCTTCAGAAAAATGTTGATCAGAAGCGTGTCTGGGTGCCATGGTGCCGAGGACACGGCGCGGGGCAGCACCCGCTGCGTCCCTAGCAACCCAGTGTCGAGCCTGGGTGACAGGACCGGCGATGTGGGCACGGCGGACCCACGAGCCGCCAGTCCTGACAGGAATATACCCTCTGGCCAATTCAATGGGGTTCCAAAAAAATAGCTCCGTCCGTTTCAAGCAATAAGTTCTCTAGGAAGCTTGTGAATAATGTACAGAGGGAGGCTAGCTCATTCGTGAGTCAGGAAGACGGTCTAATGAAGAAACCTAAAGCTAGCTTGAATCATAGTTTTGCCCATAACTTGATCACCACCTCTAAGCCTGGTTTTAAATTAATTCAGAATATCCTGAGGAAACATTGGTCCATTCTTCAAAATAATCCCTTATTAAGGCCTTAGTCAGACGGGCGTTTTTCCGCGCAATTTGCGGATCGCATGACGGATGCGCATCCGCAAATCGCGTGACCGGTGCCCGAAAATAGCCCGAAAATCTGCTCCTAGCCGCGTTTCATTAGAAACGGGCCGGAGCTGTCCAGCGCATTGCATTCAATGGAGCCGGCAATACAGCCGGCTCCATTGAAAGCAATGCGCTGCGGGCGAGTGTGGGATGAATTGTCGGGAAGGGCTTAAATATATAAGCCCTTCCCTGCAATTCATCCAGAAAAGTGTTAAAATAAAAAAAATATACATATTCACCTGCTCCCGGCAGTCGGAGTTCCGCGCGGCCGACCTGCAGTGGGTGTGAAGGGGGTGTGAGTCAGACCTGCCCCCTGATTGGCTCAGTGCTGATCAAGGGGCAGGTCTGACTCACACCCCCTTCACACCCACTGCAGGCCGGCCGCGCGGAACTCCGGCTGCCGGGAGCAGGTGAGTATGTATATTTTTTTTATTTTAACACTTTTCTGGATGAATTGCAGGGAAGGGCTTATATATTTAAGCCCTTCCCGACAATTCATCCTGCGCACGCTGGCAGCCCATTGCTTTCAGTGGAGCCGGCTGTATTGCCGGCTCCTTTGAATTCAATGGACAAACATCGTTCTTCTCTGCCACAGCTGTTACAGCTGTGGCAGAGAAGAATGATTTGTCTTCTATATGTTCTCAATGGGGTCGGCGCTGCTGCCACCGGCCCCATTGAGCGCATATAGAGAAGAGAACAGGAATCGCAGATCACAGATAGGTGCGATCTGCGATTTCTGTTCTATAATTTATCGGACGAGCGCATAAAAAGCGCTCATGTGTCCGATACCATTGCAAAGCAATGGTTTTAAAAGATCGCCGGACGCATGCGCATGCACAAATCGCGGCAAAAAACGCCCGTCTGACTGAGGCCTAAAAGTCAAAATCCCCACTATTCCCATGATAACGTATAGAAGGTCACTAAGATTGAGGAACCTTCTCACTCCGAGTCGCTTGCCTGAGAAACAATAGAAATCCGTTGATATCTTACCTGCTCTGGTGGGTTCCTTCAGGTGTGGTAAACCAGTGCTTGTGTTGCCAAGCCAATGTCCATGGGGTTAAAATTTTTTCCTCACCAGGTACCCAGGAGGAATTTTACATCAACTCCGTTTTGAACTGTAGCTGGGAGTTTGTCATATATCTGATCCAGTGTCTCTGCAATCTGCAGTCCATCGGTCGTTCAAACTCCGCGGTGTAGAATGAACAAGAACAAACCAATCATTACTGGGGGTTATGCACTACACAGCCTATCGTGACACTTTATAGCCCACGACTCGGACCCCAAACATCTACAATATGTGTCACCCCCAATGAACAAATACCATCCCATATTCCCAAGAGGTGCCAAACACTCAACCAGAGGGAATCCTTCTGGATTTATTAACTGAATACATTACTAAATGGATTGAATGACGTTATTGTACTTAGAAATGCCTCTTCTCTCTCTCCTCTTTGGCACTCCGTGTGGTATCTCCATCTACCTATCCATTCTGGTTTTTGTATGTTCTGATGTAATGTTTCCATCCAGTCATATTTACTTATATATAAGTATATATATGTATATATATATAAATATATATATATATATATATATTACATATATGCAAGGTATATGAGGGATATGAGGAGCTTTCATGTGAAAACAGCCTCGCATCACTTTGGGGATGCAGGGATCCTCCGGCACGGCTGTCAGAGCCACAGCAGAAGATTGCGGAGCTCCCCCATTGCTTGCAATGGGGCCAGTGTTGCCGTCACCGGCCCTATTGAAAACAATGGGCACTGCGAGGCGGAAGCAGTCAGGCAGTCAGACCACTACAACCCTCACTGAGACAGTCAGTCAGCCTAGTACAGAATTCTCTTAAGGCCCATTTAGACACAATGATTATCACTCAAAATTTGTTCAAAAGCCATCTTTTGAGCAATAACTGTTGCGTCTAAACGTGCATCCATCATGCACTTTTCATGGACTATTCGTTCAGCGGTGATTTCTAGCAAGCTAGATATCACTGATGACTGTTATCAGCGCCGCATGCTGCTTTTCTTATTGGGCGGCGCTGATAGCATTCAGTTCTCAGCAGGACACCAGCTGAAAGCTCTGAGAACAATGCAGCTGTTTGCATATACAAAACAGCTGCTTTGTTCTCGGAGCTATCACGACAAAATCCTGCTCCTTCTGCATTAACTCTTAGGTAGCTAATTAGCTATTTACAGTTATGCTGATTGCTCAAAACTGTCACTCAAACTGTCGTTTGAGCGATTATTGGGCGATTATCTTTCAGTGTAAATGGGCCTTTAGTCAGTGTCTGGTACTACGCTCTCTCAGCTTGGTCAGCTTAGCATAGCACTCTCTCATTCGACATATTAGCAGTATCCCAGGCAGTCAGGCCAGTACAGCACTCACTGAGAAAGTCATTCCAGTCTGGCATTCTCTCAGCTGGTCAACCCAGTGAAACATTTGCTGGGTAGTCCAGCAGCTCAGTATAGTGTCCTCTCATGGACAGATGTATTCTAAACTTTAGGTGGGGTAAAAAATCCTCTGGTCCCAGGACAAAATTTAGTCCTGGAACCAGAAAGTAGGAGAGTTATATTACCTGCAGTTTGTTGTCTCGGATTAGTTGGTTCTGGTCCCTGTTTTCAGTCATCTAAGATGGTCACCACAGTCCTCTAACTACCCAATGCACACTGTGCATCAGAAGTCCATAGCACTTCACACTTCCCTCCGATTGACCAATTCTGGTCAAGTGAGCTGTGCTGGCCAATCAGAGAGCTGCTGTAATGCATCGGTAGTCTAACACAATACCAAACAATGTACAGTGTGGGTTAGGTTGTCAGAAGATTGCGCCGGTCAACCTGGAAGACCAAAAATGGAGCCAGAAGCTGCGAATCCTCAAAGACAACGGTGCAGAGGCCAGATGGCAGGTAATGTAACTCCCCCTTTAGGCCATGTAAGCAGTGCTGACCAATCAGAAAGAAGGTGTACTACATTGGTAGTGTAGTCCTACAAGTACACCGTTTGAATATGCAGTTAGAAGATTGTGGTGGTCATCCTGGAGGACCAAAACCAGGGCCCGAAAATGGCAGATCCTCAAGGACAATGGCGCAGAGGATAAGGGACAGGTAATATAACTCCCCCTCTGGTCCATGAACATAATTTTGTCCTGGGACCAGAGGTTCACTTTAATTTTGATAATACTTTTAATAAAGTCATCTTCTTCCTGGTTGGAGGGATCGTCATGCCTATGGCAGGTACAGTATATTCCACACCGTAACTTTTGTTGTCCATTAAATATTGTTCTTTACTCTCCTCATTACTTTGATGTCGTCAGAGCTTTCAATAAATTACTTCGGCACAAACAACTAACAGAACGCAGAGCACTTTTCTCACAGCTCGAGACTTATAGGCTTCTGCTACCTTTGGACTCTTCCCAAAACCTGTAATGCCGGAGGGGTTGAGTAAACAGACATTTACTGGACTGAAACATCTTAATTAGACATGATGAGAAAAGAAAAACAAGCAGCGATGGAAAAATTGCACCAGGACTCAAGATGTTACAGGCAGAATGTATGGGATCTTCTGTGATGCTGTCGGGATTCCCATTGCTTACCGGCTAATGATCATGGTCTATAGCAGGACACGGTGTCCAGGACTGGTGCTACTGACAGTCACAGCTGTAACGAAATGTCTCTGTCCTCAGAACAACCTGTCGCTTCCCTTCTAACCTATTTATTAGTGAAATCACTATATATAAACCATACGGTGACACCTTAAATGAACAACACATCCTGAAATTGAAATGGTCAGATTTGATATAAGCAAAGCATGATGGGAAATAAACCATAGGCCTTACACTGGTGCAATTGGGAACATATTGTTAAGGGGGCGTAAGTGGGGTCATGTGCTGTTAAATGTGTCTTTCCTAGCATGTCGACCCCTTGCACATTTTACTGCTGTTTTTAATGTTTACCTGTAAAAAAGTTTTGATTACTTTAACCATTACCAATCCACTGTCCGACGTCGAAAGACAATTATGATTTAAGGCTGTACAGCTCCGATGTTGGAAGACGCCTGTTGGGTTCTCTTACTGTATGTTGCCAGCCTCTCTGCTGTCGGAGCCTATCCACTGTGTCACCCCATGCAGTACTGGCTTTAGCCAGCAGATAGCGCCATTGTATAACAGCAGAAAAAGAGTAAGCCCCCTAGGAAAACCAGAATACAAATTGGATTGGAAAGGGTTAAGGGGGAGGTGCCTGGCGGCGAGTGCCAGCCGTAAGTGAGCACGCACCATGCTCTTCAGAGTGAGTTTGTGTTTCAACCAGCGCAGACGAGTGTAGCCAGTTCTCCTAAGGAGGATTTAGTCTATGTGTGGCAACACCACCTGATCAAAGAGAAAGCTGTGTTCTTCTACCACCATATTGCCCACTGACAACCATCTCTGAGGATGCCATACTGGCATCCAGTATTCAGCCTAAGGCATTACCAGCGCGTGCTCTTCTGGTCTGTCACTGGCAGTGCCTTCTCTTCTCCCTCTTCCACCGGAGGTAAAACTTTCTTTTGCACCATGATCACCCCGCCTACAGGGTGCATTACAAGCAGAGACCTTCTGGAATACTGGATCAGCTGCAGAGAGATTATCTTAAAGACTGTCTGTTTCATTATTGTTTGTAACATTATCTACATAGTGTGCCCCGGACAAAAGACAATAAACGTTCCATGGAACCTACGCTTCCTAGTGGTGATTCTGCATTTCAGGAATTACACACACGTGGGTCAGGGGGATTTCCCTGCTACTGTTCGCGGGCGGTACAGGGGGCCGTGTCCACAGAGAAAAGGTAGATAATCATCACCTGCAAGATTCTCCACCAATAGGCCTTTTAACGGGTATCAAAAATTTCCCCTTTTTTTAGCCCTTTAGCTGACCCTCTGGTTTTGGGACTACATTTTGTCCTGGGACCAGAGGGGAATGAGGGTACATTACCTGCCTTTGCTCAATCTGCCAGCCCCTCCAATTTTCTGATTCTGTGTCCTGTTTCAACTGTTGAAGATGACCAACACAATCTTCAGACTACCTAATCCCCACAGTGCATTTGTAGTTTTAGGAGTACTAAAGCACTATACCCGCTGTTGGATTGGCCAGAGCCCCTCATGTGTTCAGCGCTGGCCATTTAGACAGCAATGCACAGTGTGCATTAGATAGTTTAAGTCCTACAGCTATCTTGGATGGCTGAAAACAGGGCACAAAACAGGTGAATCTACGGGATGGCAGAGAAGAGCAACTATAAGTAATGCACCTCCCTGTCCCTCGTGGCCGAGGACAGAATTTTGTCCTGAAACCAAAGGATTGCTTTAATGCATATATTGGCATATGCCCATCTTCTGCTGTAGTTGCCAACTTTCAGGAACAGCCCTTAGGGAGGTTTTGGATGTGGAGGTTAAAGTGGGCCATGGAAAATGATTTGTACATAAGACATTGCTTCAAATTCTGGCTGGGTCCCTCTACTAAAAGCCAGAGTACCCCCATTAACAGTGCTAAAGTGCCTCCAGAACTAGTGCCAGTGTCCCCATAAACAGCAGCAAAGTGTCCTCATGAGCATTGCTAGTTCGTCTCCATATACAGTAAAATAGTGCCCCATTGAACAGTGCCAGAGTGTCCCAATGGATAGTATCAACGTGTGCCCGTAAACAGTGCCAGTGACCTAATCAAGAGTGCCCATAAATAATGCCTGCAAGAGAGTATCCCTATTAACAATGCAAACCATTGAAGGTGAATTTCAATAACAGTGCTAGAATGCCCCATAAAAAGTACCAATGTGCCCCTATAGACAGTGCCAGAGTGTCCCAATGAACAATACCAAAGTGACTCAATAAACATTTATCAAAGTACCCCCATAACCAGTGCCATAAAGCCCTCATAAACAGTATCAAACATTGACTGCTCCCATAAATATCACCTGCTAGGGAGTGGCCCCATTAGCAATGCCAGCCAAAAGATGACCCCCATTAAAGGTGCTAGAATGTCCCTATAAACAGTACAAGGATGCCCCAATGAACAGTGCCAGTGTCCCTATAAATAGTACCAATGTGTCCACATAAACAGTGCCCTTCACCCCAATGAACAGTACCAATACGTCACCATAAAATTGCCTAGTGGTCCAATTACTAGTGTCCGTTTCCCTACAAACAATGACAAAGTAACCCGACAACCAGCACCATTATGTCTTCATAAATAGTGCTTGCTAGAATGTCTCCATGAACAATGCCAGCCAAATTACCCCCTTAACAGTACCAGTGCCCCAATAACTATTGCCAATGTACCAATGAACAAAACCAATATGACCCCAAAACCAACGCCACAGCATCCCAACGAACAGTAGCAATGTGTCCCCATAAACAGTACAAGAGTGACCCCACTATTACTGCCAGAGCATCTATAGAAGATAAGACCAGAATGACCCAATAAACAAAGTACCTCCCAACCAGCGCCATGTCAGGTGCACAGTGCCCCAACAAATAGTAATTGCTAAAAAGTGTCACCATTAACCCTTTCCAACCCACTGTCTGACGTCTAAAGACATTATGATTTAAGGCTGTACAGCTCTGATGTTGGAAGATGTCCGTCAGGGTTCTCTTACTGTATATTGCCAGCCTCTCTGCTGTCAGAGCCTATCCAACGTGTCACCTCATGCAGTACTGGCTTTAGCCAGCAGATAGCGCCGTTGTATAAAGGCAGAAAAAGAGTAAGCCCCCTAGGAAAACCAGGATACAAATTGGATTAGAAAGGGTTAACAATGCTAGTCAAAAAGTAACTCCAATGAACAATGCCAGGCAGAAAATGCCTCCATAAACAGAGTAAGTGAAACCAACAACTGATCCGAGGGGTAAAAATGTACAGGAACTTATCTGATCTAGAAAGTGATCAAATCTTGTGAAACTCTAGTCCTCACATACATTAAATTGTTGCAAGCTAACCAAAATTGGCAGGATGTGGCTACAAAAATATTGCCCCCCCCCAGGACAAAAACAAGAATCTCAATGGGGCAAAAAACACTTCCTACTTTTGATGGAGCTGATCTAATATGTTGTGAATAGCACAGGGCTCTGAGGCTGTTGTGTAGCTGCTAAGCGTGGGCCTGGTGTCTCATTTTCCCGGTGCTTGACCTTCGGCTGTATCTCTGCGCTGCTCAGATATCAGCGTTATGAAAAAAGTTAGTCAGACTTTTTCTAAGGACTTGATGCAATAGTTGCAGGAATAATCTTTAAGATGATGAGCAATCATTGCTCACCACTAAAATAAACAGCTACGATCACTCCGATTATTTACTGATTAGTAAGTGATGACTATTGGATCATTATTGACGTGTACACGGCACATGACACTAAGGAAAACTTCCATAAACTAAAGGAGGCAACAGACGTACAATTGTCAGGGCATGCTAGTACTTGTAGTATTGCAATGGCTGTAGGGAATCAATGACCGATGTGTAAGTGATCTTAGGCTGCCTGTCCACGGGCGAGTTTGGATTGCCTTTCCCGGCGGTAAGAATAAGCGTTGCTATGAAGAGAGCTTCCCCCCTGTCCACGAGCGGAGAAACATTGCGATTCTCCGCTCGCGGCTGGCAAATTGCAGCATGCTGCGAATTGCCCCGATTCTCCACGGTCAGCCTATCTATCAGACAAGGCTGACAGCGGAGATCCGTCTTCCGGCTCCTGCTCCCGGGCATCCACTCCTGCAGCGGAGATCCGCTGCGGGATACCGCAACATCCATGGACAGGCATCCTTAGTTTGAAAGTAGTTAAGGGATATTATCACACTGAATTGTACATAGGAAACAGTATTATAGTAGTTATATTCTTGTACACAGGGGGCAGTATTAGAGTAGTTATATTCTTGTACATAGGGGGCAGTATTAGAGTAGTTATATTCTTGTACATAGGGTGCAGTATTATAGTAGTTATATTCTTGTACACAGGGGGCAGTATTATAGTAGTTATATTCTTGTACATAGTAGGCAGTATTATAGTAGTTATATTCTTGTACACAGAAGGCAGTATTATAGTAGTTATATTCTTGTACACAGAAGGCAGTATTATAGTAGTTATATTCTTGTACATAGGAGGCAGTATTATAGTAGTTATATTCCTGTACAAAAGGGACAGTATTATAGTAGTTATATTCTTGTACATAGGGGGCAGTATTATAGTAGTTATATTCTTGTACATAGGGGGCAGTATTATAGTAGTTATATTCTTGTACATAGGGGGCAGTATTATAGTAGTTATATTCTTGTACATATGGGGCAGTATTATAGTAGTTATATTCTTGTACATAGAGGGCAGCATTATAGTAGTTATATTCTTGTACATAGGGGGCAGTATTATAGTAGTTATATTCTTGTACATAGGGGGCAGTATTATAGTAGTTATATTCTTGTACATAGGGGGCAGTATTATAGTAGTTATATTCTTGTACATAGGGGGCAGTATTATAGTAGTTATATTCTCGTACAGGGGGGGCAGTATTACAGTAGTTATATTCTTGTACATAGGGGGCAGTATTATAGTAGTTATATTCTTGTACATAGGGGGCATTATTATAGTAGTTATATTCTTGTACATAGGGGCAGTATTATAGTAGTTATATTCTTGTAAATAAGGGGCAGTATTATAGTAGTTATATTCTTGTACATAGGGGGCAGTATTATAGTAGTTATATTCTTGTACATAGGAGGCAGTATTATAGTAGTTATATTCTTGTACATAGGAGGCAGTATTGTAGTAGTTATATTCTTGTACAAAAGGGACAGTATTATAGTAGTTATATTCTTGTACATAGGGGGCAGTATTATAGTAGTTATATTCTTGTACATAGGGGGCAGTATTATAGTAGTTATATTCTTGTACATAGGGGGCAGTATTATAGTAGTTATATTCTTGTACATATGGGGCAGTATTATAGTAGTTATATTCTTGTACATAGAGGGCAGCATTATAGTAGTTATATTCTTGTACATAGGGGGCAGTATTATAGTAGTTATATTCTTGTACATAGGGGGCAGTATTATAGTAGTTATATTCTTGTACATAGGGGGCAGTATTATAGTAGTTATATTCTTGTACATAGGGGGCAGTATTATAGTAGTTATATTCTCGTACAGGGGGGGCAGTATTACAGTAGTTATATTCTTGTACATAGGGGGCAGTATTATAGTAGTTATATTCTTGTACATAGGGGGCATTATTATAGTAGTTATATTCTTGTACATAGGGGCAGTATTATAGTAGTTATATTCTTGTAAATAAGGGGCAGTATTATAGTAGTTATATTCTTGTACATAGGGGGCAGTATTATAGTAGTTATATTCTTGTACATAGGAGGCAGTATTATAGTAGTTATATTCTTGTACATAGGAGGCAGTATTATAGTAGTTATATTCTTGTACATAGGAGGCAGTATTAAAGTGGTTATATTCTTGTACATAGGGGGCAGTATTATAGTAGTTATATTCTTGTACATAGGGGGCAGTATTATAGTAGTTATATTCTTGTACATAGGGAGCAGTATTATAGTAGTTATATTCTTGTACATAGGGGCAGTATTACAGTAATTATATTCTTGTAAATAAGGGGCAGTATTATAGTAGTTATATTCTTGTACATAGGGGGGCACTATTATAGTAGGTATATGCTTGTACATAGGGGAAAGTATTATAGCAGTTATATTCTTGTAAATAGGAACAGTATTATAGTAGTTATATTCTTGTACATAGGGGGCAGTATTATAGTAGTTATATTCTTGTAAATAGGAACAGTATTATAGTAGTTATATTCTTGTACATCGGAGCAGTATTATAGTAGTTATATTCTTGTAGATGGGGGCAGTATTATAGTAGTTATATTCTTGTACATAGGGGGCAGTATTATAGTATTTATATTCTTGTATATAAGGTGCAGCATTATAGTAGTTATATTCTTGTACATAGGAGGGAGTATTATAGTAGTTATATTCTTGTACATAGGAGGCAGTATTATAGTAGTTGTATTCTTGTACATAGGGAGCAGTATTATAGTAGTTATATTCTTGTACATAGGAGGCAGTATTATAGTAGTTTTATTCTTGTACATAGGAGGCAGTATTATAGTAGTTATATTCTTGTACACAGGGGGCAGTATTATAGTAGTTATATTCTTGCACATAGGAGGCAGTATTATAGTAGTAATATTCTTGTAAATAGGAACAGTATTATAGTAGTTATATTCATGTACATAGGAGCAGTATTGTAGTAGTTATATTCTTGTAAATAGGAACAGTATTACAGTGGTTATATTCTTGTACACAGGGGGCAGTATTATAGTAGTTATATTCTTGTACATAGGAGCAGTATTATAGTAGTTATATTCTTGTAAATAGGAACAGTATTACAGTAGTTATATTCTTGTACACAGGGGGCAGTATTATAGTAGTTATATTCTTGTACATAGGAGGCAGTATTATAGTAGTTATATTCTTGTACATAGGAGGCAGTATTAAAGTGGTTATATTCTCGTACATAGGGGCAGTATTATAGTAGTTATATTCTTGTACATAGGAGGCAGCACTATAGTAGTTATATTCTTGTACATAGGGGGCAGTGTTATAGTATGTATATTCTTGTACATAGGGGACAGTATTACAGTAGTTCTATTCTTGTACATAGGGGAGCAGTATTATAGTAGTTATATTCTTGTACATAGGGGAGCAGTATTATAGTAGTTATATTCTTGTACATAGGGGGACAGTATTATAGTAGTTATATTCTTGTACATAGGGGGCAGTATTATAGTAGTTATATTCTTGTACATAGGAGGCAGTATTAAAGTGGTTATATTCTTGTACATAGGGGCAATATTATAGTAGTTATATTCTTGTACATAGAAGGCAGCATTATAGTAGTTATATTCTTGTACATAGGGGGAAGTATTATAGTAGTTATATTCTTGTACATAGGAGGCAGCACTATAGTAGTTATATTCTTGTACATAGGGGGCAGTATTATAGTATTTATATTCTTGTACATAGGGGACAGTATTATAGTAGTTCTATTCTTGTACATAGGGGAGCAGTATAATAGTAGTTATATTCGTGTAAACAGGGGACAGTATTATAGTAGTTATATTCTTGTACATAGGGGGCAGTATTATAGTAGTTATATTCTTGTACATAGGGAGCAGTATTATAGTAGTTATATTCTTGTACATAGGGGCAGTATTATAGTAATTATATTCTTGTAAATAAGGGGCAGTATTATAGTAGTTATATTCTTGTACATAGGGGGGCACTAATATAGTAGGTATATGCTTGTACATAGGGGACAGTATTATAGCAGTTATATTCTTGTAAATAGGAACAGTATTATAGTAGTTATATTCTTGTACATAGGGGGCAGTATTATAGTAGTTATATTCTTGTAAATAGGAACAGTATTATAGTAATTATATTCTTGTACATCGGAGCAGTATTATAGTAGTTATATTCTTGTAGATGGGGGCAGTATTATAGTAGTTATATTCTTGTACATAGGGGGCAGTATTATAGTATTTATATTCTTGTATATAAGGTGCAGCATTATAGTAGTTATATTCTTGTACATAGGAGGGAGTATTATAGTAGTTATATTCTTGTACATAGGAGGCAGTATTATAGTAGTTGTATTCTTGTACATAGGGAGCAGTATTATAGTAGTTATATTCTTGTACATAGGAGGCAGTATTATAGTAGTTTTATTCTTGTACATAGGAGGCAGTATTATAGTAGTTATATTCTTGTACACAGGGGGCAGTATTATAGTAGTTATATTCTTGCACATAGGAGGCAGTATTATAGTAGTTATATTCTTGTAAATAGGAACAGTATTATAGTAGTTATATTCATGTACATAGGAGCAGTATTATAGTAGTTATATTCTTGTAAATAGGAACAGTATTACAGTAGTTATATTCTTGTACACAGGGGGCAGTATTATAGTAGTTATATTCTTGTACATAGGAGCAGTATTATAGTAGTTATGTTCTTGTAAATAGGAACAGTATTACAGTAGTTATATTCTTGTACACAGGGGGCAGTATTATAGTAGTTATATTCTTGTACATAGGAGGCAGTATTATAGTAGTTATATTCTTGTACATAGGAGGCAGTATTAAAGTGGTTATATTCTCCTACATAGGGGCAGTATTATAGTAGTTATATTCTTGTACATAGGAGGCAGCACTATAGTAGTTATATTCTTGTACATAGGGGGCAGTGTTATAGTATGTATATTCTTGTACATAGGGGACAGTATTACAGTAGTTCTATTCTTGTACATAGGGGAGCAGTATTATAGTAGTTCTATTCTTGTACATAGGGGAGCAGTATTATAGTAGTTATATTCTTGTAGATAGGGGGACAGTATTATAGTAGTAATATTCTTGTACATAGGGGGCAGTATTATAGTAGTTAGATTCTTGTACATAGGAGGCAGTATTATAATAGTTATATTCTTGTACATAGGAGGCAGTATTAAAGTGGTTATATTCTTGTATATAGGGGCAATATTATAGAAGTTATATTCTTGTACATAGAAGGCAGCATTATAGTAGTTATATTCTTGTACATAGGGGGAAGTATTATAGTAGTTATATTCTTGTACATAGGAGGCAGCACTATAGTAGTTATATTCTTGTACATAGGGGGCAGTATTATAGTATTTATATTCTTGTACATAGGGGACAGTATTATAGTAGTTCTATTCTTGTACATAGGGGAGCAGTATAATAGTAGTTATATTCGTGTACATAGGGGGCAGTATTATAGTAGTTATATTCTTGTACATAGGGGACAGTATTATAGTAGTTATATTCTTGTACATAGGGAGCAGTATTATAGTAGTTATATTCTTGTACATAGGTGACAGTATTATAGTAATTATATTCTTGTACATAGGGGCAGTATTATAGTAGTTTTATTCTTGTACATAGGGGGGCAATATTAGAGTAGTTATATTCTTGTACATAGGAGCAGTATTATAGTGGTTATATTCTTGTACATAGGAGGCACTATTATAATAGTTATATTCTTGTACATAGGAGTAGTATTATAGCAGTTATATTCTTGTACATAGGGGGCAGTATTATAGTAGTTATATTCTTTTACATAGGAGGCAGTATTATAGTGGTTATATTCTTGTACATAGGGGCAGTATTATAGTAGTTATATTCTTGTACATAGGAGGCAGTATTATAGTAGTTATATTCTTGAACATAGGGGGCAGTATTATAGTAGTTATATTCCTGTAAAAAGGATATGTTTTGTATTAGTTATATTCTTGTACATAGGGGGCAGTATTATAGTAGTTATATTCTTGTACATAGGGGGCAGTATTATAGTAGTTATATTCTTGTACATAGGGGGCAGTATTATAGTAGTTATATTCTTGTACATAGGGGGCAGTATTATAGTAGTTATATTCTTGTACATAGGGAGCAGTATTACAGTAGTTATATTCCTGTAAAAAGGATGCGTTTTGTGTTGGTTATATTTTTGGACATAGAGTGCAGTATTATAGCACTTATAGTTTTGTGTATAGGGGTCAGTATTATACACTGAACTTAGGTAGCTATCTATAAGTGAATCTAGTTATAAAGTCTACAGGTATATTTAAAGAAGTGCATAAGTGGATCATTAAGCGATTAAACACAGAAGGACACATAATTTATGCTTTATTATATTCCTTATGCCCGTAAATGACCCTCTAATATGATAATGAACAACTGTAAATATGTCTATAGTGGCTGCATTTGTTTTTTCTCTTAGTTGTGAAATCCGGAAGAGTGGCCTTGATTACTTAGAAATATCACACAGATTGACCCTCAGACTTTTAAAATATTTTGAAAGCAATATCCATCAAAAATGTCTTATCTGGACATTTTAACATGTGCAGTTACTGATTAAGGTCATTTAAGAGACCTCAGGTTCTGTCCACAAACCAGAAGTTCTAAAACAAATTCAATAAGGAAGCTAAGATTTAAAAAACTACAATAAAAAGGAGATAATGCGTCTAATTCAATAAATGTTTTTTCTGAATTTACAGGGGTTTTGCAGTTCAGCAGGTGTCAGAATTGTGGTCAGTATTATAGTAGATATATTCCTGTACATAGGGGGCAGTATAATAGTAGTTATATTCTTGTACATAGGGAGCAGTATTATAGTAGTTATATTCTTGTACGTAGGGGGCAGTATTATAGAATTTATATTCTTGTACCTAGGGGGCAGTATTATAGTAGTTATATTCTTGTACACAGCGGGCAGTATTATAGTAGTTATATTCTTGTATATAGGAGCAGTATTATAGTAGTTATATTCTTGTACATGGGGGGCAGTATTATAGTAGTTATATTCTTGTACATGGGGGAGCAGTATTATAGTAGTTATATTCTTGTACATAGGGTAGCAGTATTATAGTAGTTATATTCCTGTACATAGGAGGCAGTATTATAGTAGTTATATTCCTGTACATAGGGGGCAGTATTATAGTAGTTATATTCTTGTACATAGGGGACAGTATTATAGTAGTTATAATCTTGTACATAGGGGGCAGTATTATGGTAGTTATATTCTTGTACATAGGAGCAGTATTATAGTAGTTATATTCTAGTACATAGGAGGCAGTATTATAGAATTTATATTCTTGTACCTAGGGGGCAGTATTATAGTAGTTATATTCTTGTACACAGCGGGCAGTATTATAGTAGTTATATTCTTGTACACAAGGGGCAGTATTATAGTAGTTATATTCTTGTACATAGGAGGCACTATTATAGTAGTTATATTTTTGTACCTAGGGGGCAGTATTCTAGTAGTTATATTCTTGTACACAGGGGGCAGTATTTTAGTAGTTATATTCTTGTACATAGGAGGCAGTATTACAGTAGTTATATTCTTGTACGTAGGGGTCAGTATTATAGTAGTTATATTCTTGTACATAGGAGGCAGTATTATAGTAGTTATATTCTTGTATATAGGGGGCAGGATTATAGTAGTTATATTCTTGTACACAGGGGGCAGTATTATAGTAGTTATATTCTTGTCCATAGGGGACAGTATTATAGTAGTTATAGTCTTCTACATAGGAGACAGTATTACAGTAGTTATAGTCTTGTATATAGGAGGCAGTATTATAGTAGTTATATTCATATACTCAGGAGGCAGTATTATAGTAGTTATATTCTTGTACATAGGAGGCAGTATTATAATAGTTATATTCTTGTACATAGGAGGTAGTATTATGGTAGTTATGCTCTTGTACATAGAGAGCAGTATTTTAGTAGTTATATTCTTGTACACAGGGGGCAGTATTATAGTAGTTATATTCTTGTACATAGTGGGCAGTATTATAGTAGTTATATTCTTGTACATAGCGGGCAGTATTATAGTAGTTATATTCTTGTACATAGGGAGCAGTATTATAGTAGTTATATTCTTGTACATAGGGGGCAGTATTATAGTAGTTATATTCTTGTGTATAGGGACAGTATTATAATAGTTATATTCTTGTACACAGGAGGCAGTATTATAGTAGTTATATTCTTGTACATAGGGGACAGTATTATAGTAGTTATATTCTTGTACATAGGAGCAGTATTATAGTAGTTATATTCTTGTATATAGGAGGTAGTATTATAGTAGTTATATTCTTGTACATAGGGAGCAGTATTATAGTAGATATATGCTTGTACATAGGGGTCAGTATTATAGTAGTTATATTCTTGTACATAGAGGGCAGTATTATAGTAGTTATATTCTTGTATACAGGGGGCAGCATTAGAGTAGTTATATTCTTGTACATAGGGACAGTATTATAGTAGTTATATGCTTGCACATAGTAGCAGTATTATAGTAGTTATATTCTGATATGTTATATTCTTGTACGTAGGGGGCAGCATTATAGTAGTTATCTTCCTGTACATATTAAGCAAGATTATAGTAGTTATATTCTTGTACATAGGAGGCAGCATTATAGTAGTTATATTCTTGTACATAGGGGGTAGTATTATAGTAGTTATATTCTTGTACATAGGAGGCAGTATTATAGTAGTTATATTCTTGTACATAGGGGCAGCATTAGAGTAGTTATATTCTTGTACATAGGGACAGTATTATACTAGTTATATTCTGATATGTTATATTCTTGTACGTAGGGGGCAGCATTATAGTAGTTATCTTCCTATACATATTAAGCAAGATTATAGTACCGGTAGTTATATTCTTGTACATAGGAGGCAGAATTATAGTAGTTATATTTTTGTACATAGGGGGCAGTATTATGGTAGGTATATTCGTGTACATAGGGGCAGTATTATAGTAGTTATATTCTTGCACATAGGAGGCAGTATTATAGTAGTTATACTCTTGTACACACGGGGGGCTTGTATTATGGTAGTTATATTCTTATACATAGGGGGCAGTATTAAAGTAGTTATATTTTTGTACATAGGAGGGAGTAATATAGTAGTTATATTATTGTAAATAGGAGCAGTATTATAGTAGTTATATTCTTGTACAGTGGGGGCAGTATTATAGTAGTGATACTCTTGTACATAGGGAGCAGTATTATAGTGGTTATATTCTTGTACACAGAGAGCAATAATATAGTAGTTAAATTCTTCTACGTAGGAGGCAGTATTATAGTAGTTATATTCTTGTACATAGGAGGGAGTATTATAATAGTTATATTCTTGTACGTAGGGGCAGTATTATAGTAGTTATATTCTGGTAGATAGGAGTAGTATTATAGTAGTTATATTCTTGCACATAGAGAGCAGTATTATAGTAGTTATATTTTTGTAGATAGGGGACAATATTATATTAGTTATATTCTTGTACTTAGGAGGCAGTATTATAGTAGTTATATTCTTGTACATAGGGGGCAGTATTATACTAGTTATAGCCTTGTACATAGGGGGCAGTATTATAGTAGTTATATTCTTGTACATAGGGGCAGTATTATAGTAGTTATATTCTTGTACATAGGAGGCAGTATTATGGTAGTTCTATTCTTGTACATAGGAGGCAGTATTATAGTAGTTCTATTCTTGTACATAGGGGGCAGTATTATAGTAGTTATATTCTTTTACATAGGAGCAGTATTATAGTAGTTATATTCTTGTACATAGAGGGCAGTATTATAGTAGTTATATTCTTGTACATAGGGGGAAGTATTATAGTAGTTATATTCTTGTACATAGGGGGCAGTATTATAGTAGTTATATTCTTGTACATAGGGGGCTGTCTTATAGTAGTTATATTCTTGTACTCAGGCTATGGGGGTGAGTCGCAGGGGAGCCCACGGTCCTGGTGACCTCCCCCGGCCGCCGTTACCCTGGTCGCAGGCTCCGGGTGCACACTCTCATGTTTAGGGGGCAGGCTCTGAGGTAGCTGGATTGTTAGGGACGCGGCAGGTGCCACATCACGTCCTCGTTGCTAAGAAACCCGTCTACGCTCTCCGTCCCTGCCTGTCTATAGTGGCGCTGGGGGCTGGATCTCCCGGCGTCTTCTGATTTTACCCTGCCGCTATCGGACTCTCCGCCCCAATCAGCTGCTGGGGCGGGAGTGCTGACAGCATTTAAGCTGCTCAGTTTCATGCATAGATTGCTAGTGTATGTTAGATCTTTTGCTGCACTCTCGTTCCTTGAATTTGACTGACTTCCTGTTTGACCTTCTTGCTTGGACCCCGACTTCGGCTTTGCTTAACCCCTAGTACTGCATACCCTCCTGCTGCCGACCTGCATTACTTGACCAGCCTCTGTGTTTGTTTGTCTCAGTGTTTGTTTGTAGTCTGACTCCTCGCCCCTCATCCCTACAGAGTCTAGGGACTGTCACCCAGTTGTCGCCCTTAGGCTTAGCCCAGATGGGCAAATAGGTAGGGACAGGGGTTGCGGGCAGTTTCAGGGACTTCCAGTACCCAGACTCCAGTTCCCTCACAGTCTTGCACATAAGAGGCAGTATTATAGTAGATATATTCTTGCACAGAGGGGTAAAACTATGGTAGTAATATATGTGTCAGATTGTGCTTCTAGGACCTTTAGTTCTGTGGGTTTTCAGCAGCACACCTCCACAGGTGTGGGATGATTGCGTTGGCTGGGTGTGTATTGCTCCAGTCGGCAAATCACCACCAGTCTGCTGCTCATACCAGCCCCTCTTGCTAGAGGGTGCTAGTCATTTATGTTTCTCCTTATTCCCTCTCTGAGCCCTGGTGTTTTGCTTGCTGTTGCATGTATGAGGTTCTGGGTGGGATTCCCTTCTATATTGGAGTGAACAGTATCCTTTTCAGCTTGTATTTCTTTTACCATTTATAGTGAGCCAGGCCCTTAGGTTGTCGTATTCTTGTACATAGGAGGCAGTATTATAGTATATGCTTGTACAGAGGAGGCAGTATCACAGTAGCTATATTCTCGTACATAGAGGACAGTATACTCTTGTATATTATTGTTTTACTCTTGGAATGGAGAGTAGTATGATGTGTTCTGAAGACCAAATTACTATATTTTGGTAATTTTTGGTGGCAACTGTTAACCAGTGCAGATACCTGGTAGTATGTGAATACCCATTTTGAATGCAGTCACATTCGAAACTTTTTGCATGCGTTAACCTGTGGTGGGATGACTTATGCAGGGCTGTAGCTCTAGATTTTGAAGTCTAAAGAGTTTTTTCTATAGGTTCCAGCTTGGTACATTTTTTCAAGTAACTCTTCTGTTGTGTCCTGCGAGATTAATATACCATTGGTAGTGTTTTGGGAATGGCCAGGTACCTTGGTAGAATAGCGTTGTTTCAAATTTCTCCGATGACCATCTTGGCGTTATACCGCAGCTTCCTATATTGAAAGCCTCGAGAAGCAGTGGAAAAATGTGATGAGGACATGCAATCCCTTGTAGAATTTACCTATTTGTTTTTTGTACTAATCTAATTAGAATTTTCCAGCAGGACATTATGTCGTTTATTAAAAATTCCAAACTGTAGAAAGCAAACAGGAAATCATGATAAAACCAAGCTTCTTGGGTGGCCGCAGCGCTCATCTATATATTTATATAGAAAATATGGAGAGAGCCAAGTGGTTTTTGTTTCTTTTAGTTCTTAGGAACTCAAGATGTCTTCTGAATCTTCTGACTTTCAATAGTTTCCTTTTCTCCATCCCAAGAGAATTTTATGAGGTTTATAAAATCATTATAAACTCACCAAGAAGATATTCTCTTCCCCAGAGACCTATCTTCTCTATACTGTTTAACCCCTTAATGACGCGGCCCCGTTTTTTTTCCATTTTCGTTTTTTCCTCCCCCCTTTAAAAAAATCGTAACTCTTTTATTTATCCATCGACGTCGCTGTTTGAGGGCTTGTTGTTTTTTGCGGGATGAGTTGTGTTTTTCAATGGTGCTATTTAAAGTACCATATAATGTACTGAAAAACTTTCACAAAATTCTAAGTGCAAAAATAAAAAAAGAAACAACATTTCGCCATCGTTCAGTGCGTCTTGTTTCTACGGCGCTCAATCTGCAACAAAAACGACATGATATCTTCATTCTATGGGTCGGTACGATTACTACGATACCAAACTTGTATAGGTTTTTTTTTACTATACTATTTTTTTTTTCAAAGACAATTTTTTTCAATTATTTTCTGCCGCCATCTTGTGCGCACAATAACTTTTTTATTTTTTCATTGATATAGTTGTGTGACGGCTCATTTTTTTGCGGAATATCCTGTAGTTTATGTTGGTACCAATTTGGAATATGTTTTGATCGCTTTTTATCGCGTTTTTTCTGAGAGACAGGGTGACTGAAAAAGTGCATTTCTGGCGTTCGTTTTTTTTCGGACAACGTTCACCGTGCGGGGTAAATAATGCACTACTTTAATAGTTTGGACTTTTATGGACGCGGCGATACCAAATATGTATTTCTATTTTATAATTTAGATTTTTTAATTATAGATATGGCAAAAGGGGCGTGATTAAACTTTTTAAACTTTTTTTTTCTTACAATAAATTAAACTTTATTGCTCTGATTTACACTTTTTTTCTTAAGTCCCCCCTGGGGGACTACAACATGCGATGCTTTGATCGCTCCTGCAGTATGACGTAATGCTATAGCAATACGTCATACTGCTTTACGTCAGCATTACGTCATACGCATGCCCATCTGATGATTATTTTTGATCAGTCTCTGTATCAAGTTGTGCTTTTTTATAATCTTCTTATGATACATTCAAGAAGACTACTGTTTCACCTTGTGGAAAGCAGCAAGTAGACGAAAGGAAACTTGTAAGTCATGCAATGCTCCTCTGTAAAATTTAGTATGCAAATAGGAGATAAAATAATGCTTCTGCAATACCAAAATTTGTTTGCCAAATTTCCTAGAGGAGCATTGCAGTCTACAACTCTCCTTATGCCTACTTGGCACTCTCCACAAGCAGAAACTGCACCCATCCCAAACCTCATCACAGGCCTATCCTCCAGCCAACCAGAGGAGCAACAGAAGCGCTACAGCTAAGTGCTATTTCAATCAATCTCTAAGTGAGCGTGTGAGCTGAGTGAATGTGTGTGGCTAACATAACTGTACTGTGGTCTAAGTTTACCGTATCATAAGTGTGACTTGGGATCAGTGGCTTTGGATTTGGATTATTTGAAAAGGTTACTTGCATTTAATTACTGTTTATTCATTTGAATTTTGGCATATACTAGTTTTATCTAATCTATCTGTATGATCCCCATTTAGAATGGGCTCCATGATTGACAATGCTGTCCAGTGTACATCTTGTGCTATGTATGCAGTCCTTGAACAACCGTTTGAGGGTGCATACTGCTGTACAGTTGATAACTACGGTAGAGTAAGGCGTCAGAGGCTCCCTGCTCTACCTTTCTCTAGAACTGCACAAAATATAGTGTAGACAGTGACCTAGGACTAAGTAATGGAAATGAGGGTGGAGCAGTGGGAGTGGTTAGTACAAGTAGAACTGGCAGAATAGTTAGTAGGGATACTAACGTAATATAAAAAATAACCAAAACCTTCTAAACTGTATGGTGACTAGTGCTAGAAGTCTGGTCAATAAAGTAGACAAAATAAAAGTAATAAAATCTAAGAAAAACTACGACATAGTGGGAATAACGGAGACCTGGTTGGGTGAAAGCTGTGACTGGGCATTAAACTTACAGGGTTACAATCTGTTCAAAAGGATTGTAAAAACCAGAAAGTGGGAGGGGTTTGTCTTTATGTAAAATCCTGTTTAAAGACTACATTACAGGAAGATATATGGAATCTATATGGAAATACATGGAGGGAAAAGCAACAATAAAATCCTCATAGCGGTTTTCTATAGGCAACCAAATATAACAGAAGCCACTGA
Organism: Eleutherodactylus coqui; assembly: GCF_035609145.1. Classification (NCBI taxonomy): domain Eukaryota; kingdom Metazoa; phylum Chordata; class Amphibia; order Anura; family Eleutherodactylidae; genus Eleutherodactylus; species Eleutherodactylus coqui. The sequence continues at coordinate 150,004,520 of NC_089844.1, read as the reverse complement.
AAATATATTATTGAAGCAAATAGATGAAGTGGCAAATCACAATGAGGTGATTATTATGGGGACTTTAACTATCTGAATATAAACTGGGAAGCCAAAAGCTGCGGATCTCATAAAGGTAACAACTTCCTTTTAATAATAACTAAAGAAAATAACTTAACCCAACTTGTACAGGACACAACTAGAGGGATGGCCATTTTGGACATAATATTAACCAACAGACCTGACAGAATAACAGGGGTGCAGGTCCGGGGGCACCTGGGAAATAGTGACCATAATATAATACATTTCAACTTGTCCTTCAAGAGAGAGTTTTATAGGGGAGCTACGAAAATACTAAACTTTAGGGACACCAAGTTTGATCAGCTTAGTGATGCCCTTAACCTTACTGACTGGGACAATGTCCTCAAAAATAAGAGTAAACAATAAATGGGAAACATCTAAAAACATCCTAATTACTTACTGGGAGCGGTTCATATCTTACAGGAATAAAAGACTTAGGCTGAATGTTCACTTGCACGCAGGGATTCCGCTGCTGAATTCCTGCAGCGGAATCCCTGCTTGTCCATAGACATAGAAAGAAAAATAGGTTTTCTTACCTCTCCGGGTTCACACGCGGATCTCCTCTTTGCTGGCCGGATCTTCTTTCTCCAGCACGGCAGATGCGTCTGGACGTGCCGGACGCATGCGCAGTGCTTTTTTTTTTCAAATGTCCGCGGCACAGCGAAATGACAATTGTGGCTGTGCCGCAGATATGACAGCTTCCATTGACGTCAATGGAAGCCGTCCCGCGGAATCTGCGGCCAAAAATAGAGCATGCTGCGATTTTCTCCCGCAGCGTGCCACCCGCATGCTGGCAGAAAATAGCATCCGCATGCTTTTAAATAGTTTGCGGTTGCTAATGCATCCCTATGGGTGGCTCTGATTTGCAGATCTCCCGCGCGAGTTCCGCAAATAAGACCCGCAAGAGGACACTGGACCTTAGTAAAAGGAGAAAAACAATGTAGCTCAATAAAGATGTAAAAGGGGCAATAAATAGCAAAAATAACGTTTTCAAAACTACTAAAACAAGAAGGCAGCGAATAAACACTAAAATCCTATAGGGAAAAACATAATGTAAAAATCAGACAAAAATAGCAAAGATGGAAACAGAAAGCTCAACAGGGAGAGCTGCCAGCTGGATTACAGGAGGCCCCAGGTTCGATTCCTGACAGAGAGTAAAACTAACCCTAAACTGTTCTTTAACTATATAAATAGTAAAAAGATTAATGCTGAATGTGTTGGCCCTTTAATAAATAATGATGTGATGCAGAGTGATAAAGTAAACTCTCCACTAAATGTCACCAGTCTAAACCAGGAATAAGTGCAGATCACAATAGACAAGTCACCGGGTTCCGATGGCTTACAACCCTGGGTTCTAAGGGAATTGAGTAATGTGTTAAACAGACCGTTGTTTCTTATAATTAAGGACTCTATAGTGACAGGGTTCCACTGGATTGGCACGTAGCCAATGTGGTGCCGATATTTAAAAAGGGGTTAAAAAGTGAACCTGGAAATTACAGGCCGGTAAGTCTTAGGGCTCTTACCCACTGGTGATATGACTTCCCTGCGATGCGAGAGTGAGTGAAAACACATAATAATGAAACCAATGATTTTCAATGGTTTCATTCTCATTAGCGATGTTTTCACACTAACCTCGCATCGCAAAGAAAAATGTGCAATATCGTCCATTGTTTTAAATGGGGCCGGCAGCAGCGCTGGTCCCATTAAAATCAATTGGAGAGGATCGCAAAGCAGACTAGGAATACACCCTCCCTGAGAGAGGAGAGAGATGGGGTGGAGCTACAGGGGATCTCTGACATATCTCCCCATATTTGGAGAGATAGGGGGTGGGGCTAGTGGGTTTTCCTGAGTGGGGGTCAGTGTTTGAGAGTAGAACATTACTTGGCTAGCCGCCACATGGACAGTCTTGGAAATCTCTAACAGTCCTACTGGAAGCCTACTGGCCTCTAGGGTGACTATATACTTGTGGTCTCTCACCAGTCTTCATATTTCAGATGGACTCTGTCACTGCAGGGAGAGTGCCTCCTTTTTGTCCGACACATTAATGGTTTACCACTGTGGGCCATATGGGTTGTCTGTGGCCTGGTTTTTGGTTCTCTCTCACCAATCATGTGCTCAATCTGCAGCACTGCGTTCTCCATGGTTACGCCCTGAGGCACACTTCCTCAAGTGGGACTACATGTACAGTCAGTCATTCAGGGGTATCACCACTATGCATAATGTGATTGTTCTTGGCAAGAGAAACCAAGTAATCTTGTAGATATGATACCTTTTTAATGGCAAACACAAAGACATGATTTTATAGCAAGCTTTTAAGCCTACTTAGGGTTCTTCTTCAGGCTTAATAGAATAGATCCGAAGAAGCATATATATACACAAATACATATAAAAAGGCACAGATATGGTGTGATTAATTTGCATTTAAAACAATACCGGAACAGGATGAGTAGAGGAGTGTGTATTGGAGGGCAATACACTCCTGATTATAAAGTTCCTCAAATTTGGAGGTTGCCCGTAACAGGAGCAGAGAGTCTGGGAATATAGTGTTCAGACAGTCATCCTTGTGTAGGGTATGGTGGAGTTTCTTTGTGGTTTTCCTCAGTACCTCTAGCTGTGGATTGTAGGCCACTACAAGAGGCACACGATTATTTCCTTCCTTCTTCTTGTATTGGAGTAGTTGATTCCTGGGTATCCTGGTGGCTCTGGTGATTCCTGGGTATTCTGGTGGCTCTGGTGATTTGGTCATCAATTGAGGTGGGATGGTAGCCCTGATTTTAAAAATGTCCTTTTAAGATGGTATAAATGTTCCTCTCTGTCTGTTGGGTTGGAGCAGATCTGGTTGTATCTGACGGCCTGGCTATAGACTATAGACTTTTTGATGTGCCTAGGATGGGAACTGTCCCATCTGAGGTATGTGGGCCGATCAATCGGTTTCCGGTAGGGATGTCTGGATTGAGTTGTTAGAAATTTTTATGGTTGTGTCAAAAAAGTTGATTTCTGTATATGAGTAGCTTAATGTCAGGTTTATGGTGGGGTGGAATGCATTGAATCTCTCATGGAATTTTATTAGTTCTTGTTTGGCGTTGGTCCATATGATTATGATGGAATTTGAGGAAGTGTATAATAAGGAGTGCATTGCCCTCTGACACACAAAAAGGAACTTATCCCTGTAATGTAAGGAGCTGTAAGACCTGCTCACATGTATGGACTGCATACAAATCCCCAATACACAGCAGGACTATAAGATCCCGGGGACATTCACATGTTCCACGTCTGATGTTGTGTACTACCTGATGTAAATGTCCTGCTGGGGGCCTTTATGTTGGAGAAACAGGACACAATTAAAGAAAAAAGATAGAATTCCCTGTGGCCGAGCATTTTTCTAGTCACAGACACAACATAGAACATCTGAAAGTTACTATATTAAAAGGCAACTTCAAATCTCAACATCATAGAAGAATTTGGGAGATCAAGTTTATAACCATCCATGATACTCTCAAGACCATAATTAACGTTATAATTAAAATGGATTCATGCATCACTGGAGATTATGAGAAATCTATAGCAGAGATAACACAAAGGCCTGGTGAACCCCTAACACCAATTTAGAGACCATAACTTTTACATCCCTTATCAGTGGACTAATTAAGTATTTTCTCCTCTACTCATCCTGTTCTGGTATTGTTTTAAGTGCAAATTAATCACACCATATCTGTGACTTTTCATATGTATGTGTCTTTGGATCTATTCCATTAAGCCTGAAGAAGAACCATAAGTGGGTCTGAAAGCTCACTATAACATATCTTTTTGTTAGCCATTAAAAGGTATCATATCTACAAGATTACTTAGAGCTGAAGTAACATTTGTGCTGATCCTCTCTTGTTTACACCTGATCCTTGTGCCCCGGCTGTGTATCCAACCTTGTTGGCAAGTCGTGCAGTCTTTCACAAAATTCATATGAAAAGTTCAGCAAAAAAGAGGTTCGCCTTCAGAGGTATAGAAAACTTTTGCCTTTATTAATAAGGTCTCAGCATTCAATAAAACCAGGAACGCGTTTCGGCCAGCGTCAGACCTTGATCACCCTATCATACAAGATTACTTAGTTTATCTTGCTGAGAACAATCACATTTTGTTCTACTGGCTAATATGGAACTAAACTTTTTCCTTTTTACCATTATGCATGGCTTGGAACTCCAAACGTCAACTTTGCATGTTCTGTTTAACCTAGCTATGAGCTCATCTGCAGCCATTAACATAATTGCCACTGGCCATAGCAGCCAATGCAGTGGGTTATTGTTCCAGGATCCTTCTTGCTCACATCTAGGCCTCTCTAGGTCTACTAGGCCCATACTACTCAGGCCATCTCAGCAGGACAGCAGACCTCAAGCCTTACTCGGGGCCTCTGATCTGCCAGGGCCTATTGGCCATGTTCACATCTGCAGAAGCACATTTCTTAGTACTTGGCCATTCTTGGACACTGAGTCGCCCTTACTCTTGGACCACACTTAGCTCTTGCTCTGTGTCCCCTTGCTTGGCAGGTGCAGAGGGCCTGATCCGCACCTCCAGCTGAGGTTGCAGCCTTCTTTTTTGCTCATCCCCAGCAAGGGGGTTGTTAACAATCAGCATACAATATGCCATGTTGGCCAAAATGGCCATCATTTATACTGCCTCCTCCTCTCTCTTCTCTATCACTGGTGATGTGCCAGTCATGCCTCCAGGATGGCTGGCACTTCCTTACTGCAGTGTGAGATCTTCAGGGCTAGTGACAAACAAGTCAGTAGGGGGTCGGCCTTCAAAGGCTGCATCATAGAGGGGTGATGCTTGACTTTTGGTGCTCCAAGCACCCAAATGAACAGCTGTTGCTGGTTGTGTCTTCAGAGGAAGGAGCAAGCAAGTTCCTCCTTTACCTTACATGGGCAGTTTTTGAATCTAGCACATTGATGGTGCTCCTGGTTTGGTACCTGAACGTCTAGTCACTATGATTCTGCACGTTATGTTCTCTGTGTTGGAGCCGTGATGTCACTGCTATCAAGTAAAATCCACACATAAAGCGCGGTGACTCTGCAAAAACTATTGTGGTTTGATATCCTGTACCTGGACCTAATCAGTAGGACATCTCTTCTTCTGTCATCGTATTACAGGTGTCATGCTCTGTGCCAGCCTTCATGGGCTGCAGTAACGAGTTATGATGATAAGGGTATATAAAATAAATTAGCGGAGCACAAAGCCTCCCACAACCGCGCTCCATCATCTAATCAGATTGGAACATTAACTCAATAATTTCCCCATCAAGTTGTTCTAATATAAGTCACTTGCACAAAATTACCGAAAATAGCTGCTAATTGTCTCAAACTTAAAGGATATGTACATTTTTGCATCCATTATTTTATTGCTGTGATGCATCTAAAGTTAAAAATGAAGTAACTTCGTAGACTATCTTGATTGAAAAAAAATCTATTTCATGTTTACAGCTCCTGTGAAGACTTATGTGTCTCCATGGTTACAGACTACAAACAAATACTATGTAGTCTTGCATCTACTCCCCTGTTCTTGCTGTTTTAGGCCTTAGTCACACGAGTCTCTCAAACATGCAGAAGCCAGACTGCTACATGGAAGAGCAGACTGCTCCGTCATATATCAGTCTGGCCTCTGCATGTTTGAGGGATATGAGGTTCATTTGCCTGCCCTCTTGTATCAGTGAGTATGGCCACATTTTTTTCTGTTTGATAATTCCTTTTCTGTGATTTTAACTATTAGTGTAGGTACCCACAAGAAGCGAGGACCCTTGCCGTGGGTTGTGGGCTCACATATTCTAGCTAAAATATCAGCTAGTACCTCCCATTTATCTATAACATGCAGTGCGGCTTTGACTGTTGGGGGAGCCCAGGTTGCCACTGCCAGTGCAGTGTACCTTTGGGGTGCAGGGCAGCCTGCTGGTTTCAAATCTGGCGACATGAATAGGTTGCATTCCTGCATGGTGCACAACACGTATCATGTGGTCTGACATCTTGTATTTGACTTTCTTGTGCAGGAATTAACACAAAGCAACCATCCTCCTCATTATAAAGAGGGCTGTGAGTGGTTGTTTCATCAGTGTCCTCACAATGATTATTGTTCAGTCTAAGGCCTTTTTGACATGGGCATTTTTACGTGCGCCCGCCAGACGGCACGGGCCCCGACACGTACACACCAAGGCCGCCATGCCGTTGCCCCTTCTCACCCCCTCGATGCCTCCCCTCCTCTCTCCCCCCCTCTGGCTGTTTGCAATGAGAGTAGCGGGGCGGGGCTAAGCCCCCCCCCCCTTCCCAGCAATAAGAGGCCGCGGGCAGAAGTGGCACTTAGCTCCACCCCATCCAGATTCTTTCCATTGCAATCAGCTGAAGGGGAGGAGAGAAGAGGGAGGAAGTTTAGCAGTCATGTTGCTAAACTCCTTCCCACTTCCCTTTTCCATCCGCTGTCATTGGCTCCCATAGGAGCCCATGCAGCGGCCGATGTATTCCAGCCCTGAAAGTTAGTTCCAGGACTATCTTTTGGGCCCGACGTAAAAGCGCTCAGTGCTATATTGGCCCAGCTGGGAGCTTTTACATTGCGGGAATATGGCCATGTGATCTGATGCATTGGAATCCAATGTATCAGACCATAGCGTATATCGGCCGGCCATGAAAATGGCGGCCGATATACATTTGTGTGAAAGAGCCCTAAATGTGAGCCAATGACTAAATGTTGAACGAGAATCATTCACTTTAGGGTTCTTTCACATAAGTGTATGAATTTTTCTGGTCTCTCGGCTGTGCTGTAAAATTGCATGAACGGCCGTTTTTCCACGATCACGGCCAGCATTTTCTCGTCCATTCACACGACTGGGAGCGACGTTTTTAGCGAAAAAATACGTCGCACCTCAGAAAACCCTCGCTCTGCAAAAATCCTCAGGATGCCTTCCAATGCCTATATAGAGGCACCTGTAAGTTTTTCGCAGCGTTGGATGCTGCAAAAATGCCTCCCCCTCCCTTTTTTTTCAGCTTTCATAGGAGTCTATGGGAGCCGCTGCCGTATATCGGGAAAAGATCTTTTTAGCCACCATAAATACGCCAGCTGTATTTTGGTTGCATATCTTCCATTTTTGATGGTCTAACGTATTTATGCACCATATATTTGCCCATGTGAACGAATGTATTAGAAACCAATGCCCCAAATGGTCATGTACATCAGTCGGGCGTAAAAACGTAGCAGTTAATGCGCTCATGTGAATGAAGCCTTACGCTCATCCTTCATTTTATGCAGGCAAAGAAATCATTGTTAGCTCATTCACTTATTGTTCTATATAAACAGCGCTCATGCAATCTCTCTTATCACCTGTACAGCTGAACGGACTGAACGATTCTCATTTGAGTGAGCCAACTATATAGCTGCCTGTCTCAACAGGCTGCACAAGAGCGAATGAACCAGCGGTGACGTCACTTCTCGTTCATACGAGATTCGGCTTGTCTAAAAGGACCCTTACTGAATGTTTGGAACTACCTGGATTCTGCACAGGCGTAACTTAAAGCTGCTGGGTGTCAATGCAAAATCTGATTGTTCCCAGCAAGAGAAACTACGTAATCTTGTAGATATGATACCTTTTAATGGCCAGCAAAAATACATGATGTTATAGCGAGCTTTCAAACTGCTCAGGGCTCTTCTTCAGGCATAATGAAATAGATCCCAAGAGGCATGCATATATATATATACACACACATACATATGACAAGGCACAGACATGGATGTGATTAATTTGTACTTAAAATAATACAAGAACAGGATGAGTAAACAAATATTTAAATAGTCCACTGATAAAGATGTGAAGGTTTTATGGTCCCTGAATTAGTGTTAGGGGGTCACCAAAAATCTGTAACAGGTTTCCCAAACTATAATAATGCTTCATTCATTGTTCTGATCTCATTGGGAAGAGAGACCTTATGGCCTCATGTCCACGGGAAAATCAGATCCGCTGCGGATTTGTAACGCGGATTTGGGCTGCGGATGCACTGTAATTGTCTTTTATTTATCATGCGGGAGATCAATTGAGCTATGTGCTCTATGAGCTCCCGCACGCGTCATCCGCACTAAAATGGAGCATATCCATTTTTTTTCATGCTCCAGAAATTTTTTAATTACCATCCGTGGGCATTTATCTACCCGCGGGTGGTCAATGCATTCCTATGGGGTGCGGATCCGCGTGCGGGAAAAACGCTGCAGATTTTAATTCTTATTTTCCCCGTGGACATGAGGCCTATATGTCCCCTAAGACTCCTGCCCTCGGGTGCGACCAGAGACCTTATATGTCCCCTAAGACTCCTGCCCTCGGGTGCGACCAGAGACCTTATATGTCCCCTAAGACTCCTGCCCTCGGGTGCGACCAGAGACCTTATATGTCCCCTAAGACTCCTGCCCTCGGGTGCGACCAGAGACCTTATATGTCCCCTAAGACTCCTGGCCTCGGGTGCGAGCACATCTTCTGCAACCTATTATAATTACACCCCAGGATTTCTACATTGATGACTAATACAGCGTGGTCTGATTGTAGCTAAAGCACAATCATAGACAAACAAAATGTAACCAGTAACACAGACAGTCGTGCCGTTCATGTCTTTTATTGAGGACATTGAGTAATCCTGCACAGTGCAGGCAGAAAACGTAAGTCAACCTTTTAATCTAATAACCTGCAGATCCCACTTTAGCAGCAATCACCTCCACCAAACGTTTGCTGTAGCTGCAAATTAGATTTCTATGACATTGAGGAGGACTTTTAAACTATTCTTCACTGCTAACGTGTTTCAGTTCATCATTATTAGGCTTTCTTCACATGAGCGTCTTATCGTGGCTATCCACAGACGTCCTGATGGAAGCGATCGCCATGCTCATCGCATGAACCACACTTGTAAGGGTACATCATGGGAGCGGGGTACTTCCCGCAAAATGACGTACCCTTACATCATAGGGATAGCGCAAGATCATAGCAGATCTCGCGCTACCCCGCAGCAGGAGTCGGCTGTCACTAATAGCCGGCCTCCAGCTGCGACAGCGGGGGACATCGGAGATGCACCCCCCGCTGTTAACCCCTTTCCTGCGCACTCCCTCTGTGACTCCATACGGCTCTCGCGATAACATTGCGAGAGCTGGCTGGTTGCTATGGCAACAGGACGCCAGATACCGGCGTCCTGTATTGCCGTTGCCTAAGATCGCTGTATAAGCGATAAGGAATGGCAGGAGAGAAGTCCTGCCATGCCTTATCGTAGCGATCTTCAGTCCTGCATTGTAAGTCCCTCAGAGGGACACAGACTGTGTAAAAATAAGAGCAAAAAAAGTGCAAAAAATGTAAAAACAAATGTTAAAAAAACCTTTTTTTATGCTTTTTCTCATATTAGCATAAAAAAATCCCACATATCTGGTATCGACGCGTCCATAACAATGCGTACAATAAATTGATCACGGTTTTAATCCTGCACAGCAAAAAACGTTTAAAAAAATGCTAAAAAACTGAGGCAAAATGCTAATTTTTAGCATTTTGCCTCCCAAAAAACGCAATAAAAGTGATTAAAAAAAAACGTGTGTACCCCAAAATGGTACCAATAAACACTACAGCTCGTCTCGCAAAAAATTAGCCCCCACAGAGCTCTGTCCATGGGAAAGTAAAAAAGTTATAGCACTTTGAATGCAGTGAGTTTAGAAAAAAGTAATAATTTCCAAAAAAAGGGTTTTTATTGTGGAAAAGTGGAAAAACCTAAAAAAAATATAAGAATTTTGGTATCGTTGTAACCGTATCGACCCGCAGGAAAAAATGCTGTGTATCATTCATGCTGCATAATTAATACTTTTAAAAAAAAAAGCAAAAAATCTATGGCAGAATTGATGCGTTTTCTCTCCCTACGATCATAAAAAGTAATAAAAGTTTTACAATGTAGTCTATGTACCCAAAAATGGTACCAATAAAAACTACAGTTCGCCACGCAAAAAACAAGCCCTTATACGGCCGCGTCGACGGAAAAATAAAAAAGTTATGGCTTTTGAAAAATGGAGATGAAAAAATACCAAAAATCCTTTGGTCCTCAACGCCAAAATAGGCCGTGTCATTAAGGGGTTAAAGACATGTTGCAGCCCATTGTTTCATACATGACAGCATATTGTAATTCTCAGCTTTGTGGTTTCCAAAAATATTCTTTGCTACCATCCTGAAAGAATTCCAAGCTTCTTTTTCATCGCCACATGGTACGTCATCGACATGTGTATCCTTGAAGAGCTGGGAGATCTGTGGACCCCGAATGTCCCCTCTTTAACGTTGGCCTCACTTGCATGCGGAAACATTTCTCTGAGATAACGAAATGCTGCGCCGTTGCGGTCCATGGCCTTGACCAGATTCTTTATGAGTCCTAATTTCATATGCAAAGCTGGTAGCATGATAAGATTGCGGCCAACGAGGGGCGTACTTACGACGTTCTATGATCCAGGTTCCAGTGATGTCCTCTGTGGCCGTTCTCTGCTTATGAAATGTGCTACTCTGTCTCTGCTGTCCCAATCACAAGGGAAACAGGACTTTGTATGACCTAGCTGACGTCCAAGCACTGTAGCTACAGGCCTGCCATTTGTGTCCTTCATAGTTGGTTTTTACAAGAAAGTGCTTCATGTTTTCATAGCAGAAAGAAAAGCAAAGAAAGGTGAATGTCCACGGGCAAATTTGAATTGTGGTCACCCGCGTGGACGATCTACAATTCAAGCCGCCCATAGGGAGATCGCATGCTCCATTTTGCTGCAGTTCCCGCACGGATGGCATCCACTGAAGTCAATGCAAGCTGTTCGTCTCGCGGCCCATCCGCAACTGAATTGTGGAGAGCCGCGTATTCCACGGGAAAGGAAGAGATTTTTAAAAAAAATCTCTACTGCACATGTGTGCCGGCCAGCACTTCCGCACAGACCCGCAGTGAAGACCTGGACAGTGAAGACACTGTCCTCAGCCGGGGGCAGGGTTGGATTCCGCTGCGGGCTCCCATGGACATGAGGCCTTTGGCCACCTGCAGACGGGTGGAAATTCCGCGGCGGGATTTCCCGCGGAATTTCCGCCCTTGGAAGCTGCCATAGCATTGCGTTAGCAAACGCAATCCTAGGCAGATGGCCGCAATTTGTCCGCGCGAAATCTCGCGCAGCATGCTCTATGTCTGTGTGGGGCTCGCAGAGCCTCGCACAGAAACGTCACTGCCCGACACATCAAACAGCCGGAGCCGGGCGCAGGTGAGTACGCGTCGCTCTCTGCAGGCACTCGGGTCGGGTCCCGCGGCGAGAATCCTCGCATCCGGATCCGACCCGTCCGTCTGCACGCGGCCTTAGTGTCATATATATTATAAATATTTTTAAAGTAAGGGTGCCTACCCACTGGCGTTTTTTTTCCTGCGATGCTAAATTGCGTTTTGCGTTTTTTCTGAAGAGCAATTAGCATAGAATGTGTTCTTGTCCATTTGGGGTTTTTTTTCGTTTAGTTGCAATTTTTAACATAGGAACTGTCAGTTGCATATGTCTCCTTATTTTTCTCTTAATGCACCCATGAATGTCAATGGAAATTAACGAAAAAGCCGCGAAAAAGCCGCGGAAAACACTGCGTTTTTCACGCACGAAAATCGGCAACGCCAGTGGGTAGGCGCCCTAAAAGTAAAATTAAAACAGGCTTGTATGTAAATAGAGACCATTTTTTTCTGAAATTTTGAAAACTAGAGCCAAATTACAATTTTTATTGTCCGATTCTTGTTCAGCACCCTTGAATTAGTAATATTTGGCTACTTTTGCTTCTGAAGCTTTTTAGCTGTAAACCGCTGTTATTTATATATGTTCTATTTCCCTGCGCAAATGCTGTGTATTTTTTTGCAGGACGGAATTGCACACGCAAAATACACGCTTGTGAATGAACCCATTGAAAACAGTAGGGTCTATTCACTGTGTATCGCTCAAATATGGTCCTGGGAATCCAGTCTTTGGCCTCTTTCACACGACCCCATGTGTTTTTACGGCCGCCCGTACGCACTGTAAAATTGCATGAATGAAGATTGTCGCGATCGAGCCCGATCTTTAGCCGCATATTTTCTGCCGTTCACACAGGCCGCTGCTGCATATCGGCAAAAAAATACGCTGCAGCGCAAAAATCCCTCAGCAATCCTCGGAATGACTACTAATACTTAATTAGAGCCAGCTGTCTTCTTTTCCCAATGTTGGACGCAGCTAAACTCCCTCCTCCTCCCTTTATTTCTGCTTTCATAGAAGTCTATGGGAGCTTTCTGCATATTTCGGCAAAAGATAGGGCAAGACCTATCTTTGGACGCATGTGATTTTTTTATGTGAATCAATACATTTGAATCCAGTGGTTCATATGGTCACGTTTTTTTGATGGCGCTAAATAGCGGCAAATGTGCGGTCGTATGAATAGGGCCTAACACAGAGCTTCACGGACTTTTTGTCCTTGCACTGTGGATGATTACTCAACATGGTCAGTAAGAGCCATGAGCGGTACCACTGTCCGTGTGCTGTTAGTGAGGGCTCCTACACATTAGTGTATAATTTGCGCGTGCCTTAGAGCTGCATTTTTTTGGAATGCTGTTATTTGAGTATCTCACTATACTTTTTTCACTCGCAGGGCTTAATAATTTGCGCACGGCAAACAAGATGCACCGCTAAAAATGGCTAATTGGTTCTAGATGTGTTCTTTTTCCAGCAGAATTACTCAGCTTATCACGCATCCCCTTGCGTATTGCGCATGTATCCACCCCCCAATTGACTTCTATGGGAACGTTTGTGCGCAAATGTGCAGAAGAGTAGAGCATGCTGCGTTTTTTATTGTGTGTCTGAAATGCGCATGCGAAATACAGAAATGTAACTTAGGTTCAATAAATGTATTTGTGCGGTGTATCTTCCCCTCCCCCCCCCCCCCCCCCCCCGCTATATCCTCATTCACCTCCAGTAACAGGATCTTCAGGTAGTAAACATTTAAGTCTGACGTCTGAATATATAAGTAATAATGTTATTTACAAATTTACGGATGAGGAGTAAACGCCGCACGAATATTTTCTTGTTTACGGCCACTTTCCTCCACTCAAACTGGAGCGAGTAGGAAAGCCAGAAATAGCTGCAAGACGTTGCTGATATGGATGGGGACATATTTATATATAATTAATAGGAAAATTGCAGCAATTAACCTGCATAAAACGTTGCCCCTCCATCACACAGCGAGTCTGTCCGCGGCCAGCATAGAGCCAGATATAATCTGTACGCTGGGTTGTGGATTTGTGTGGACCTCTAATGAAAGGGGCATAGGTAGGTTACCATGGCACCGCCTGGCGGGGTCTGTTTATTAGACGACAGGGGGACCAGACAATGGAGACGTGTGTCTGAAAATCAATGCCTCATTATATCTATGCAGGCCGCTGTGTACATGGAAAAAGAAAACATGAGTGCAGAACGCAATGTTATTATCAGAAATGGCAAAAATCACGAAAAACTGAAATATTCTACTATACAGGTTTACACTATGTGAGCAGCCCACCATCGAGATGGGTTTTCAGCTTCTGACAGCAAGCAAAGCTATTGAAAATGGGGAGAGGTTTAAAAAAAGTATATTAGAATAGACTTGCGATGGATATTTCAAAGAGAAATAGAAAATGTTGCATGCAGCATGCTGGGAAAGATTTTGTCTTTTTGCGCTGCTAATTTTTAAAGGACACCCCCCCAACATACAACATTTAAATATCAAATTGTACATATGACCTCCTTCATCACACCCCTAAATAAATACAGACCCATAAGTAGAGAATCTCTCAGATCCCCTAAAACTAATAAAGAACCCAAACCAGATCTCCTAAATAAATCCAGATTCTCCCAGATTACCTAAAGGCAATAGAATACCCAGATCACACCCGCTAAAGAAGACCCCTGAAATAAATGGACACAAGACCACATGCCCTAAACAAGACCTGTAAAATAAATGGATCCAAGACCATACCCCCCTAAACAAGACCTGCAAAATAAATGGACACAAGACCACATGCCCTAAACAAGACCTGCAAAATAAATGGACACAAGACCACATGCCCTAAACAAGACCTGCAAAATAAATGGACACAAGACCACACCCACTAAACAAGACCTGCAAAATAAATGGATCCAAGACCACACCCACTAAACAAGACCTGCAAAATAAATGGATCCAAGACCACACCCACTAAACAAGACCTGCAAAATAAATGGATCCAAGACCACACCCACTAAACAAGACCTGCAAAATAAATGGATCCAAGACCACACCCACTAAACAAGACCTGCAAAATAAATGGATCCAAGACCACACCCACTAAACAAGACCTGCAAAATAAATGGATCCAAGACCATACCCACTAAACAAGACCTGCAAAATAAATGGACCCAAGACCAGACCCCCTAAACAATACAGACAACAAAACCCCCTAAAAATAAAGCGTGAGATTTATGAAACTGTCTAAAAAAGAAAAACTGTCTTAGTTGTCCATAGCAACCAGTCAAAACGCAGCTTTTATTTTGTATTCTCTGGTAAGATAAAAGCTGAGCTCTCATTGGTTGCTAGGGGCAACTAAAACAGACTTTCTTTTAGACAGTTTCATAAATCTACCCCAAAGTTCCTAGACCAACTAAAAGATCCCAGATCAGCCTAAGGCCTCGGTCAGACGGGCGTTTTTTCACGCGATTTGCGCATGCGATCCGCGCATATATACACCCAATGCTTTGCAATGGGATCGGTCACATGTCTGCTTTTTATGCGGATGTGCGATAAATTATAGGACACAATGATTCACAGAACGCGCCTATATGCGTTCTGCGATTCGGTGTGTTCTATATATGCGCTCAATGGGGCCGGCGGCAGCAGCGCCAACCCCATTGAGAACATATACTATAAAGATCGTTCTCCTCTGCCACAAATGTAACAGCTGTGGCAGAGAAGAATGATGTTCGCCCATTAAATTCAATGGAGCCGGCAATTGAATGACAACTGAGAGCTGCCTCTGATTGGTCCCTGTGCTCAGCCAATCAGAGGCAGCACTCACTCACCCATTCATGAATTCATGAATGGGTGAGTGAGAGCTGCTTCTGATTGGTGAGGGCTGTGACCAATCAGAGGCAGCCCATTCAGCAGGCGGGAATTTTAAATCCCTGCCTGCTGAATACTACACAGAGCAGTTCAGGAGAACTGCCGGACGGATGCGGCTGAACTCCGGCTGCAGAGAAAAGGAGAGTATACTTTTTTTTTTTTTTTTTTTTACACATTTTAGGATGGTTTTCAGGGAAGGGCTTATATTTTTAAGCCCTTCCCGAAAATTCATCCAGTGCTCGCCGGCAGCCCATTGAATTCAATGGGCGAACATCGTTCTCCTCTGCCACAGCTGGCAGAGGATAGCAGGCAGCGCTGGGCCGTTTCGCCGAACACGCTGCTAGCTGCAGATTTTTCTGCGAATCGTCGGCCCCCCGTCACACGATTTGCGGATGCGCATCCGTCATGCGATCCGCAAATCGAGCGAAGAAGCGCCCGTGTGACCGAGGCCTGACTAAAAAGTACAAGACTGACTAAAAAACACAGGCCCTCATAGATAGTACAGAACCCAAACCAAACAAGCTAAAAATTATAGACACCAGGCCGGATCCCCTAAAAATGCAAACTTCAGACCAGACGTGAAATAAAACAAGTCCCAGATGAGACTCCCCAAAAAATGCAAACATCAGACCCCTAAATAATACAGATTTCAGACCAGACCCCTAAAACCCACAAACTGCAGACCAGACCCCATAAAAGATACAGACCTCACACCCCAACGTAAATATTCAGACACCAGAACAGACCCCCTAAAAATTAGACACAAGACTCCCTAAATAATACAGACCTCAGACCAAACCCCTAAATACAGATTAGACCCCTAAATAAGGGTGACTACCCACTACAGTTTTTTTTTCACTGCGAAATTCGCAGCGTTTTTGTATCTGCGATGTATCGTGATTTTAACATTACAGGTCCCATAGACCCCTGCAGATACAAAAACGCTGCGAATTGTGCAGGGAAAAAAACTGTAGTGGGTAGTCTCCCTAATACAGACCTCAGATCAGACCTCAAACACCACACCAGACCCCCTAAAACATAGTCCCTAGATCAGATCCCCCTAGAACACACATGTTCCTGTTTAGACCCCTAAATAATACAGATACCATATCAGTACCTCTAACTAATACAAACTTCAGACCAGAACCCCAAAATAATTCAGATCCCAGCCCACCTAAATAATATAGACCGCAGAACAGATCCCTTAAAATATGTAAACCCCTGAGCAGATCCCAATAAAATAAAGATCCAAGAACAGACCCTCTAAAAATTACAGACCTTCTAAATAATACAGACACTAGATCCCATAAATACTACAGACCCCAGACTAATCCCCATAAATACTAAAGACCCCAGACCAACCCCATCAATACTAGAGACCCCAGACTAATCCCCATAAATACTAAAGACCCCAGACCAAACCCCATCAATACTAGAGACCCCAGACTAATCCCCATAAATACTAGAGACCCCAGACTAATCCCCATAAATACTAAAGACCCCAGACCAAACCCCATCAATACTAGAGACCCCAGACTAATCCCCATAAATACTAAAGACCCCAGACCAAACCCCATCAATACTACAGACCCCAGACCAAACCCCATCAATACTAGAGACCCCAGACTAATCCCCATAAATACTAAAGACCCCAGACCAAACCCCATCAATACTAGAGACCCCAGACTAATCCCCATAAATACTAAAGACCCCAGACCAAACCCCATCAATACTAGAGACCCCAGACTAATCCCCATAAATACTAAAGACCCCAGACCAAACCTCATCAATACTAGAGACCCCAGACCAAACCCCATAAATACTAAAGACCCCAGACCAAACCCCATAAATACTAAAGACCCCAGACTAATCCCCATAAATACTAAAGACCCCAGACGAAACCCCATCAATACTAGAGACCCCAGACTAATCCCCATAAATACTAAAGACCCCAGACCAAACCCCATCAATACTACAGACCCCAGACTAATCCCCATAAATACTAAAGACCCCAGACCAAACCCCATCAATACTAGAGACCCCAGACTAATCCCCATAAATACTAAAGACCCCAGACCAAACCCCATCAATACTAGAGACCCCAGACTAATCCCCATAAATACTAAAGACCCCAGACCAAACCCCATCAATACTACAGACCCCAGACTAATCCCCATAAATACTAGAGACCCCAGACTAATCCCCATAAATACTAGAGACCCCAGACTAATCCCCATAAATACTAGAGACCCCAGACTAATCCCCATAAATACTAAAGACCCCAGACTAATCCCCATAAATACTACAGACCCCAGACCAAACCCCATAAATACTACAGACCCCAGACTAATCCCCATAAATACTACAGACCCCAGAACAAACCCCATAAATACTACAGACCTCAGACCAAACCCCATAACTACTACAGACCCCAGACCAAACCCCATAACTACTACAGACCCCAGACCAAACCCCATAACTACTACAGACCCCAGACCAAACCCCATAAATACTACAGACCCCAGACCAAACCCCATAAATACTACAGACCCCAGACTAATCCCAATAAATACTACAGACCCCAGACTAATCCCCATAAATACTACAGACCCAAGAACAGAACCTATACAGACCCCTATTTCTCCCTAAATAATACTTTGTCTATGTACGCCAATGGGATCACCTACAAAATCCTCATAAGTGCTCCGCTGCCAAATTACGTTTCTTGCCTAGTAGACAAGCTGGGTGACTATCACGGCTACAACAGAAGTTGTCACCCAGCTTTCCTAAACTTCTGAAAGTAAATGTGCCTTTTTATGCAGCAGAATGAGAAATAGCAAAACGTACTGTTCAGGGGTCTGAGAAAGCTGAGTGACAACCCTTAAAGCTGTGTAGCAATTAATATGGCTGCCATTAAGTTCCTTTAACGGCAGCCATATTAGTTATCACACAGTTTCCGGAGGTACCGTATTACCTTTCAGATTTAAAGGCTCATTCACATGAGTGTATAAATTTCAGTCTGTGAATTATCTATATACGTATTTGGTGCATATGCATTTTTTTCAAGCATGCAAAAACAACGTAAGACAGCCCAATTGATGTGATTATTTGTCTCCTGCCAACAAGAGTAACAAAGCAATACTTTTTTACGTGATTCCAGAAAATTTATTATGCGCGTAAAAAAATGGGTGTCTGAATAACCCACTGCAAATCAATGGGGTTCATGCTGCCAACATTGCACGCATAAAAAATACACACGTAATAGGGACCACAAATCTGCCAGTGTGAATGAGCCCTAACCTGGGAGCCCACTGTTTCTATGTCCCTATAGTCTCACTGCCCAATTAAGGCGCCATTGTACTCCTTACTTCTGTGGTTGGTGCTGTTCTAGCTCAGCGTATGGATTTCTTTCAGGTACATTTAGAGTTAAGCCTCCATGACAAGTGACACCATTTTTGTCGCCTTTCATGAATCAGATCTGGCCCATTAACCTAGTTTTTTTATCAAAGAGGAGAGCGGTAAAGCAAAACAAAAGCCTGATGGGGCAAGGGAGCCGAGCGACCCGCTGGCAATATGTGCAGACTATACAATGCCACCTATTATTTACACGGCCGTCTCGTTGACAGCGCTCCGGCGAGAGTGAGCCAGAAACACGATGTTCAATCTAGCCCCCAGGTGTGTGAATTTATTAATCAGCTGCACATATTGTTTGTCAACCCTGACCCAGTTATAAAAGTCTTCAAATCCTCACAATAAAGGCGCCATCCTCTCGCTGAGCACATGCGACATCCAAAATCAATAAGCCCCGGCTGAGATTCAATATCCTTCAGTTGTCATCTTTTTTCCGAATATTAACAATTTTATTGACCTTGGTTAACTCTGTTTTTGGTAAAGTTGGGTTACAAATAATATGACCTCAATGGCATTTCCTGTAGGGATTGCTACCCAACTTTTCCTGCCATCATATAAGTTCTGTAACAGATGGGAAGGTGAAGAAATACGGTATCCTTCTCCTATACACTTTGAACAATCTCTCTTAGAAGAGTCTCTTAGGGCCCCTGGAAGAACTCGTCGGGCACAGGTGCCCAACAGGATGTCCTAGTGCTTTTACACAGGGCCGATCACTGCTCAGTGAATGGAGGCGGAGCAGACCAGGGATCGCCCCGGCCCGCCTGCCTCCAATCACAATAAACAGGCAGTCTTTCATAAATTAGTGTAGTAGTAGTGAGCCCCAGTCTTAATAGTGACCCCCATAGTGTACATCCAGCTCTAACAACCCCACAGGTATTTAGCTTACCTCTCCACCCAGCGTCTGCGTTGCATACAGGCCAGTGTCAGTGTGCAGGAACACAGATGTCGGGAAAGGGGGTGGGAGAGGCCACGGGTCACAGCGATTACAGCAGCCATTGGACTGAGACAAAACAACAATTGAGTTAAATGCTTGTCAGGGGGAGGGACTTGCCTTCTGTCACCCGGGACTGCATCCAGGATGGTTGGTTGGTATACATATATAGTAATAATGACCCCCTTGATACCTCCCTGCTATATAGTAATAATGTCCCAAATGAATGCCTACCTACATGGTAATAATAACATAGCAACATAGTAAGGCCGAAAAAAGACATATGCCCATCCAGTTCAGCCCATCAAACCCCAATGTTGATCCAGAGAAAGGCAAAAAACTCCATTGAGGTTGAAGCTAATTTACCCTATTTAAGGGGAAAAAAATCCTTCCCAACTCCAATCTGATAATCCCCGGATCACCGACCCTTCTGAAGTTATTAATGATTCTAATATATAATATTGTATCACTCAAGAAAGGCGTCCAGGCCCCTCTTATACTCTGTTATCGAATTTGCCATCACCACGTCCTTAGGCAGAGAGTTCCATAGTCTCACCGCTTTTACAGTAAAGAACCCCCTTCTTTGTTGGTGTAGAAACGTTCTTTTCTTCTTGTTACAGTCACAGTCCTGCGTATAAATAGATGATGGGAGAGATCTCTGTATTGTCCCCTGATATATATATACATAGTTATTAGGTCACCCCTTAGCCATCTTGGATTGTTAAACTCCGTTTGCCACTTTTCTGCCCCCAGCTTATCCAGATCCTCTTGCAACTGCCTTGCATACTTGCATAGGGGATATTTGTTTTAATTTATTTGCATAGTTTTTCAGCATCTGCTAATATTGATATTTTACTGTGCACAATCCCTCTACTAGGTCATTAATAAATACGTTATATAAAAGAATTAGGCCCCAAACCAACCCCTGTGGTACCCCACTAGTAACGGTGGGCCCTACAGTATTGCCCCAGTGGTATCCCATTAGTAACAGTAACCCCTCCAATACTGTCCCTTGTGGTACCCCACTAGTAACAGTAACCCAATTAGAGTATGTACCATTTAAACCCCCCCTCTGCTTTCTATCACTGACCAGTTACTTACCCACTTACACACATTCTCGCCCAGACCAAACATTCCAATTTTATATACCAACCTTTTATGCGGCACAGTATCAAACGCTTTGGAGAAGTCCAGATACACAAGACCCAGTGACTCCCCGGTCCAGTCTAGAACTTACCCTCTCATAGAAGCTGATCAGGTTGGTTGGACAGGAGTGATCTCTCATAAACCCATATTGATATGGAGTTATACAGATATTCTCCTTGAGGTCCTCCAGTATAGCATCTTTAGAAACCCTTCAAACATTTTGCCCACAATAGAAGTTAGACTTGCTGGCCTGTAATATCCAGACTCACTATTTGTCCCCTTTTTGACTATTGGCATCACATTGGCTATGCGTCAATCCAGTGGAACAGACCCTGTCACTATACAGTCTTTAAATATAAGAAACAACAGTCTGTCTATCACATTATTTAATTCCCTTAGAACCTGGGGGTGTATGCCATAGGAACCAGGCGATTTGTCTGTTTTAACATGGCTCTGCACTTTATAACATTTAGTGGAGAGTTTACTTTATCATTCTACTTCTCATCTGACATTTCATGTTCCTCTGTGAATACACTGGACAAAAAACTATTTAATAGATTTGTTTTCTCCTCATCACCCTCTACAACTTTTCCTACATTATTTATTAAAAGTCAATACTTTCAGTATTAATCTTTTTACTATTTATATAGTTAAAGAACAGTTTAGGATTAGTTTTTAGTTCAAAATTTTTTTATTTGTTTTGTCAATGAAATACAAAGTATACGAATTTTTAAAAGCACGGTATCAAATAAACAGTGTTGACATACATGAAAGTCTATCGTCGTTCTTCAGTTTGCGTTTCACTTTTCTTGAAATAACTTATTTTAACTGTGTAGGTAATCTTGTACAACTCTTATAAAGTATAGACAGTAGTGTACTGATTGCTTTGTAATTACTTAAACTTAAGAACATAACTTGGACATTCACCCAAAGGGAGACCTGAGTAGCCAATAATATAGACTAAGTCTGGTGTCCATTGCCTATGGTAGACATCATGAAACATTTTTTGACAGTTGTATTTGTTGGGTACTACCAGTGTTTCACTTCGTCTATTTCACTAATAAAAGAGAGGAAGGGGGAAAGAGAAAAAAAAGTGACAGAGGTAGGAGAATGGAGAGAGGGGGTGGGAGATCGAGGGGGGGGGCCGCCAGAGGCTCTGGGGGGGGGGGGGGCAGTGTAGGGGGGTCTGGTCTGTACAGTGCAGCTACCCCCCATGAGGGACTGTCAGGGCCAATATCCCCTAGAAATTGTATTCAATTCGGTGCCACTCCGCTGGTTAACCATCGAAGCCGTCCGAGGAACGGAAACCTATGCACGTCGCCCAAGTAGCGTAATAGAGGGACAATTTAGTGTCGTCACTAGCCCTAAGTTTCTCCACGTATTTAATGTCATCCATGGCTTTTACCCACCTTAAGCGCGTAGGAGTCTCTGTCGTGTTCCACAATTGCAGAATCACCTGTCTTGTTGCCAGGAGGAAGAATTTGAGAACTCCTTTTTTGACCAAGGCAACAGGGCCTGGAATGATGGAGAGAATGGCCATCTCTGGAGAGAATGAGACCTCTGCCTTGGTGAGGGCATTGTATAGGGCGTTTACCTTCCTCCACAGAGGGGACACCAGAGGGCAGGACCACCAGATGTGGGTCATTGTCCCTATGTCGTTGAAGCATCTCCAGCAGTTGCTACTGACGTTAGAGTACATCCTGGCCAGGCGCGCCGGGGTGCGGTACCACCTGGACAAGATTTTGTAGTTCAGTTCGTGATGCCTGCCTGAGACAGACATCTTGTGGGTCATGGTATAGGATTTGGCCCAGTCGCTGACCTCGAGGTGCTGGCCCAGCTCCCCCTCCCATCTCTCCCTGTAACCCATCCCGCCGTCTGGTGGATCCCAGGCCACCAGTACATCATAGACCGCGGAGATCTCTCCACGTTGCGCACATCTCTTCAAAGGGAGTGGGCTGCCGCGTTACCTCCGAGACCTGGCCCTGTGCTCGTATGAAGTGGCTTAATTGAAGATGTTGGAACCACGCACCGGGTATCTGCCTCCCCTCACCCATTAATGCCTCTAGTGGTTTGATCCCGCCAGTTGTCACTACGTCCTTGATTCTAGGGACAGGTAAATCCAGCCTGTCTAGAAGGGGTAGGCCTCGTGCGCCCAGCGGAAAGTCCGGGTTGCCAACTAAGGGCGTCTAAGGGCCAGGTATCGATACCAATCCTGTTTTTGCTGCAAAACCGTCTTACTGTTTCAGGATAATCCCCAGGAGCGAGGAGACCGTGACCCCGCGACGCCCAAGGCCACCTCTCAACCAGAACAAGCCCTGCGCGTTGAAAAGGGCCGAGTCCTATTCAAGCTCGACCCATCACTTAGTGGTTCTCCTAAGCATGAGATTGAGTACACACTTGCTTATTGTCGCCCTGTAGTACTTTACCATATCCGGGAGGCCCACCCCTCCCACTTCCTTTTTTTGGGTTAAAATTTTGTAGCTTAGCCTGGGCCCGTTCCACACGAATTTCACCAGTGCTCTTCTAAGGCGTGTAAAAAAGATTTTGGGGATCTGCATCGGTAAGGTCTGGAACAAGTAGAGGAACCTGGGGAGGGCGTTCATTTTTATTGTGTTGATCCTACCGAACCACGTTTAGGATTAGTTTTACTCTCTATCTCTATCTTTGCTGCTTTTATCAGATTTTTGCATGATTTAGTTATAGGTTTTTAGTGCTTCTTCGCTGCCTTGTTTAAATTCTTTATTTGTGCTATTTTGTAGCCACATTTGTTTTCTGCTATTACTAAGGCCACACTCACACTTGCATCTGTAAAAACACCGATTTTTAAACGCAGCAGTTTTGTAACGCACCTCATTATTGCAATGTGTGATGAGATGCGTTAAAAATTGCTGAAACGCACTTAAATAGAGCAGACAGCGTTCAAAAATCGTGGCTCTGGAAATGCCACGTTCTAATGCTTGTCTAAGAAGCCTCATTGAAATGAATGGAGGCGTTTTTCAGCATTTAGCACAGTTATTGAAATGCATTAAAAAACGGCCTGTGTATGAGGGGCCTAATGCTTTTATTCCTGTAAGGCACATGTGTCAAACACAAGGCCCGCGGGCCGAATCCGGCCCGCTGCCTCATGTTATGTGGCCCGCGGCATGCCAACGGCCGCTCACCACTGTAGTGATTACCAGCTGGGGTGCCGCAGCTCCCCACTTGTAATCACACTGACAGCGCTGATCCTAGCGCACACTCTGACATCAGAATCCTTCTCCCCTGAGTCCCCTGCTCTTCAGTTCCGCAGGAGAGGACTCAGGGAGGAAGCGTGCTGTGCTGCACACTGTGCACCCGGGCGCATATGAACTTTTTCCACAAGACTTTTGCACTATTGAGCAATTCCAGCAACGTGATTGGTTGTCTGGGTTGGCTGATTCACAGTGATTGGTTGTCTGGGTTGGCTGATTCACAGTGATTGGTTGTCTGGGTTGGCTGATTCACAGTGATTGGTTGTTTGGGTTCGCTGATTCACCAAGCAACCAATCAGGTTGCTGGAATTGCTCAATAGTGCAGAAGTCTTGTGGAAAAAGATAATATGCCACCCGGGCTCAGCACGATCCGAGGAGGAGCGGCGCTGACCGCAAGGAGGAGGTAAGCATATGGCTGGGGAAGGGGGAAGTCAATATTGCTGCTGGGGGTGGGGGGTTAATATTGCTGTGGAGGTGGGGTGGTAATATTGCTGGCGGGGGTGGGGGTTAAAATTTCTGCGAGGGGGAGGGGTTAATATATATTGTTGCTGGGTG
Source organism: Eleutherodactylus coqui (assembly GCF_035609145.1). Classification (NCBI taxonomy): domain Eukaryota; kingdom Metazoa; phylum Chordata; class Amphibia; order Anura; family Eleutherodactylidae; genus Eleutherodactylus; species Eleutherodactylus coqui. Next base: position 149,980,054 of record NC_089844.1, on the reverse strand, counting down.
TGGGGGAATAATATTGTTGCTGGCAGGGGGTTAATATTGCTGCTGGGAGAGGGTTAATATTGCTGCGGGGGTGGGGTGGTAATATTGCTGGTGGGGGTTAATATTGCTGCTGGGTGGGTGGGGGTTAATACTGTTGCTGGGAGGAGGTTAATATTGGTGCGGGGGGAAGGGGTTAATATTGCTGGTGGGGGTTAATATTGTTGCTGGGTGGGGGGGGGTTATATTGCTGCTGGGAGGAGGTTAATATTACTGTGGGGGTCGCTATTACTACTGGGGCCACTGTGGGGTACCCTATTACTACTGGGGCCACTGTGGGTTACCCTGTTAATACTGGGGCCACTATGGGGGTCAATATTTTTACTGGGGCCACTATGAGAGTCACTATGACTACTGTGACCACTATAGGGGTCACTATTTTCACTGGGGCCACTATAGGGGTCACTATGACTACTGCGACCACTATAGGGGTCACTATGACTACTGCGACCACTATAGGGGTCACTATGACTACTGCGACCACTATAGGGGTCACTTATCACTGCGACCACTATAGGGGTCACTTATCACTGCGACCACTATAGGGGTCACTATTAGGGTTCGTTCACACGGACGTAATTGCATTTCGGTCGCACAAATGCGCTACGTATTTGCGCAATCGAAAATCGCTTATACCTACGTATTTGGGCATGCAGAAAAGAACCCAGACGGGCCCCTGAGATGGTGCGCTAATATGCAGTGAATACATCGGTTTCCTGCGTGGCCCATTCACTTCAATGGCCTATTGCGGAGCATAGTACGCAACAAAATAGGTCCTGCTGTGTGACAATATACATCATGGGAATTAAATCACTGAAACCAATGGCTTCACTGCATATTATGTACGCAAATACGCTTGTGTGAGCGGGCCCTTACTGTGCTGTCTTACAATCGGCCCTTTGAAGGTCACCATAAGCCCGATTTGGCCCTCGGTGAAAATGAGTTTGACACCCCTGCTGTAAGGTATGAATCTCTCACAGTGAGTAGTTAGGATGTTTTTAAACATTTCCCATTTATTGTTTGTACTCTTATTTTTGAGGACATTATTCCAGTTAGTATGGTTTAGGCCATCACTAAGCTGATAAAACTTGGCTTCCCTAAAGTTTAGTATTTTCGTAGCTCCCCTATAAAACTCTCTCTTGAAAGACAAGTGGAAATGTATTATATTATGGTCGCTATTAGAGATGAGCGAGCACGCTCGGATAAAGCAGTTACTTGAGCGAGCATCGCTCTTCTCGAGTAACTGCTTACTGGTCCGTGAGAGATCTCTCTCACTCTCCCCCCCCCCCCCCCTGCCCCCCGCTGCCCCCTTGAGCCTGCTCGGACCAGTAAGTAGTTACTCGAGAAAAGTGATGCTCATTCGAGAAACTGCTTTATCCGAGTGTGCTCGCTTATCTCTAGTCACTATTTCCCAGATGTCCCCCAACCTGCACCCTTGTTATTCTGTCAGGTCTGTTGGTTAATATTAAGTCCAAAATGGCCGTCCCTCTAGTTGGGTCCTGTACAAGTTGGGTAAGGTAATCAACAGGAAGTTGTTACCTTTATGAGATCCATAGGTTTTGACTTTCCAGTTTCCAGATAATAAAGTGCCCCATTACCTCATTATGTTCTGCTGCTTCATCTATTTGCTTCAATAAAAAAAAATCTGTGGGTTCTGTTATATTTGGTGGTCTATAGAAAATCCCTATGAGGATTTTAATATTGTTTTTCCCTCTATGAATCTCTAGTAGAGATGAGCGAACGTACTCCGTTCGGGTGTTTTTGGACCCGAGCACCGCTTTTTCCAGGGGGTGGCGTGGTGGAGCGGTGGGTAGCAGTGGGGAACAGGGGGGAGCTCTCTCTTCCCCCCCCCCCCCATCCCCCTCTGCAACCCCCCGAATCTTTTCCCATAGAGACTCCACATGCTCATCTTCCTCCCATATATCTTCCCATAATGTGGGTTTTAAACAGGATTTTGTCAGGGAACTGGGGTCCGGGTACTGGAAGTCCCTGAAACTGCCAGCAACCCCTGTCCCTACCTATTTGCCCCTCTGGGCTAAGCCCCAGTGTGACAACTGGGCGACAGTCCCTAGACTCTCTATGGATGAGGGGCGAGGAGTCAGACTACAAACAAACACTGAGACAAACAAACACAGAAGCTGGTCAAGTAATCCGGGCCGGCAACAGGAGGGTACACAGTACTAGGGGTCAAGTGAAGGTGAACTCGGGGTCCAAGCAAGAAGGTCAAACAGGGAGTCAGTCAAATCCAAGAAAGACAAGTGCAGCAGAAGACCTAACATACACTGGCCATCACAGGAAAAAACGGAGCTGTTTAAATGCTGTCAGAACTCCCACCCCAGCAGTTGATTGAGGCAGAGAGCTTGACAGCAGCAGGACCCAATCAAGAACACTGGAAGGAACAGCCCCCAGCGCCTGCAGAGGCAGAGCATGCTAGTCAGGGTGTTATGGCAACGGGAACGTTGCTGGGGACGGCACCCGCCGCGTCCCCAGCAACTCGGTCACCCAGGCACCGCCCCCTGTGCATGGGAACGTGCGTCCTGAGGCGGGCACATTGCGTCCAGGACCCTGATGGCCAGGGGAAGTCATAAGGACCGAAATTGCCCTGCGCCACACCCCAGCAGTTCGGGTGATAGGGCCAGTGGTGCGGGCACGGAGCCCCAGAGAGCCACTGGACCAGACAGATTTTACATAAAGACAAACCTCTACGTTTTTTACAATCTCTTCTGAACTGACTGTAACCCTGTACGTTCACCACCCAGTTCCAGCTTTCATCCAACCAGGTCTTCGTTATTCAGACATTACTTTTAGTTTGTTAACTTTATCAGTCAGGTTTCTAGCATGTCATCACTTTGGAGTTTTTTTATATTACGTGTATCCCTACTGACTGTTCTGTCAGTTCTAACTGTACTAAACCCTCCCACCACTCCTCTCCCATTTCCATTCCTTAATCCCAGAACTCTGTCTACACTATCTTACCCCCTATCTCTCTGGTTGCCCTCCTCCCCAGTCCCTAGTTTAAACACTCCTCCAACCTTCTAGCCATCTTCTCCTCCACCACATTCAGATGCAGCGTGTCCCTACGGTAGAGCCTATAGCTGACAGCAGTCAGTCCAGTTCTCCAGGAACCCAAACCCCTCCTTCCTACACCAACTCTAGAGTCACTTGTTTACTTCCCTAATCTCCCGCTGCCTTTTTGGTGTGGCACGTGGTACAAGTAGTATTTCAGAAAATACTACTTTGGAGGTCCTTGTCCTAAGCTTACATCCTTGTTCCCTGAAATTGTTTTTAAGGACCTTCCACCTACCTCTAACTTTGTCATTGGTGCCAATGTGTAGCCTGACCGCTGGATCATCATCAGCCGCTCCCAGTAATCTGTCAACCCGATCCGTGATGTGCCGAACTTGAGCGCCAGGAAGACAACACACCGTTTGGCGATCCTGGTCTTTGTGGCAGATTGCCCAGTCTGTTCCCCTAATAATTGAGTCCCCCACTACGAGAACCTGTCTAGCCGCCCAGAGCTCCCATTACCCTTCTTAATATTTCCCTCTTATATAGTAATAATGCCCCTTTATACAGTGATAAGGGGCATTATGATCTAAAAGGGACATTACTACAATATATCATAATAATCGCCTGTTATTGCCGCGGCCTTTAAATATCCTCACTGTCTTATCTTGAAGTGTTGACGGCCAGATGATGGTTCCGGTCCGGCACAGAAACATGTCGCTTCTTACTCCATAAAGAATTGCTTCTTTCTTAACACTTGGAGGATATTTAAAAGCGACGGGATTTTCTGTGAAGCTTCCCGTTCAGATCAATGGTCTTTCTGTATAATACAGAACACGTCCTCCAGCGCAAGAGATGCTCGTTGTAACCGCATCACTCAGACCAAGAGATGAAGATCCCGAGCAGCAGAGCCCGCTTTGGTAGAGTATATAAAAATGGGTTGTCTAAACTGGACAACCTCTAGGGCAGCGCACAAGTTTCAGCCATGTGATGACAGGTGGCCATAGCTAAAAGGGGGACAGACATAGCAGTTGCTCACCAGGTTTTGGTGCCTGATGGGGCATAGTAACTCTTCTACTACATATGGTAGACCATAGGCCAATAAAAGGAACCTGTCACCAGTGTGCAGCAGGATAACTCAATGTCAGTAAGATATCAATGAAGTAGAAAGCATTCACTGTTTTTGTTACTGCACATAATTACATTCTGTTCAATATATTTATCAAGGATCTGTTAGAGGGGCTGCACTGTATTGATATTTGCAGACGATACAAAATTATACAAGATAATTAATACAATGGAAGACAATGTACGGCTACAAACGGACCTAGATAAGCTGGGGGCTTGGGCAGAAAAATGGCAAATGAAGTTCAATGTGGATAGATGTAAGGTTATGCACATGGGCAGGAGAAACGGATGTCACCAATATACACTAAATGGGGTACTGCTAGGGAAAAGGGAGATGGAAAAAGACCTGGGGTACTAGTGGATTGTAGACTAAACTGGAGCAACCAATGCCAGTCAGCTGCTGCAAAAGCAAATAAAGTATTGGCGTACATTAAAAGAGGTATAGGGGCGAGGGATGAGAACATTATCCTCCCATTATATAAGGCACTTGTTAGGCCCCATATGGAATACTGCGCACAGTTCTGGACACCGGTGCTCAGGAAAGATGTTACAGTGCTGGAGGGGATTCAAAGAAGGGCAACTAAACTAATACATGGAATGACGGGACTGGAATACCCAGAGAGGCTATCCAAATTGGGATTATTCACCCTGGAAAAAAGACTGATAAGGGGTGATCAAATAACTATGTATAAATACATGAGGGGACAATACAAGGATCTCTTCCATGATCTGTTTATACAGAGGACTGCGACGATAACAAGAGGAGATCCGCTACGTCTAGAGGAAAGCAGGTTTCATCACCAACACAAAAGAGGGTTCTTTACTGTAAGAGCAGTGAGACTGTGGAACTCTCTGCCTGAGGATGTGGTGATGGCAAAATCAGTAGAGGAGTTTAAGAGGAGCCTGGACGCCTTTCTAGAGCGCTATGACATTACAGGATATAGATATTAAATAACCAGCGGGGTTGTTGATCTGGGTCCTGGAGTCACGTAGGAACTTTTCAAATGTTGATCCAGGGATTATTCTGACTGCTATTATAGAGTTGGGAAGGATCCCCCCCCCCCTACACACACACACAATGGGCTAAATGGGCTTCTGCCTTATTGGTTTTTTTTTTTGCTTTCCTCTGGATCAACAAGGGGGGTTGGAAACAGGCTGAACTAGATGGACGTTGTCTTATTTCAGCCTAACATACTATGTTACATCATACCTTGTGATAAAGGGTTTTAATTATTCCCGCACTGTCTGCTAATGCCGCCCTAACAGTCCAGTGGACGGGTCCAGACTGTTCCTGCAGTCTGCTCCATAATCAGCTCTTTGTTAATGATTGATGCAGATGACAGCCCGTAAGTCGTCCACAATCCCATTCCATATCATGCATGCACAACATAATCAAGGACCAGTGCATGCACAGATAGTTTAGGTTTATTGTGGGCACATCTCATGCATCACTGGGAGCGGCTGTTCTGCACATGTGCCGCTCCCAGTGATGCATGAGATCTGGACCGAACTCTGGATGATATAAGGGCTACCATCCACATCAGTCATGGACAGAGGGGCTGTCTTGTGGTGAACACTGCAGGCAGCAGGAAAGGTCTGGACCTGTCCACTGGAATTTGAGGGGTACATTAGCATCATTTCCCCTAGGTACACTGATTGTCAAAAACAATAATGTGCCAAGATAGAAATGAAAGATTGCTTCAAAACCCTTCCTGCAGTTTAATCTCAGACCGATATACAAATGATGAGAGTTGTGGTGATTAGATGAACGGTCTTTTCATCTGAGGCCCTAAAGTAGTTCCCCCCTTGGCCTATTAAATGCTCTTAGAGGCTCCTTGTGTGTAGTGACCTCTTCTTCCGCTTGTGTAGAGCTTGTTGACCACTAGACGCCTCAACGACACAGAGAAGAGATTTCACCCCGTTACCAGAGTCTGAGAGGGGCGCATGATTCGGGTGTGAGAAGCTGGATGGTAGTATCGATGAATTGTCTCCCACTGGGTTGTTCTGTCCAGAGGTGTTGGGACCAGTGGATATGTGAGGGCACACAAGGTGATTGGGCTCAGGACGCCCCCTACAGACCACCAGTAGAGAGGAGCCTCTGACCAGACTGTTAGGAGGTGTTGGGACCAGAGGATGTGTTAGGGCACAGAAGGTGGCTGGGCTCAGGACCCCCAACAGACCACCAGTAGAGAGGAGCGTCTGACCAGACTGTTTGGAGGTGTTGGGACCAGTGGATGTGTGAGGGCACACAAGGTGACCGGGCTCAGGACCCCCGACAGACCACCAGTAGAGAGGAGCGTCTGACCAGACTGTTAGGAGGTGTTGGGACCAGTGGATGTGTGAGGGCACACAAGGTGACCGGGCTCAGGACCCCCGACAGACCACCAGTAGAGGAGCGTCTGACAAGCACTAGTAGCTCCAGATGGCGCCATTGTTACACCCCGGTGTCTGTCAGAACTATTTCCAGGCGAATGATGAAACTGGACGCTACGGAGGGGATGAATCCAGGTTTAGTTTGGGCACTAATGATGGCCGTGTTCATGTCTTAAGCGGCACACTGTCCCCTGCTGGTGTGATGGTCTGGGGGGGCCATCGCATACGACAGTTGGTCACCCCTAGTAGTGGAACGAGGGACAATGACAGCCCATAGGATGAGAACGGAACTATAGTTAGGCATAAATGATGTGGAATGCAGCGCTGTAGTACGATATTTAATAGTACTTGTCGGTTCCTACAATGACAGCTCATTCAGTATCAGGACGACGTGACGCTCCTGAGTTCCATCCATCCCAAACATATAATATGTCTTGTGCTTTACATCTCATTTCAATATTCTATTCCAGTCCCAGATTCTTCCATATTACGTCACTGACAATGTCGCAGGGGGTCCCAGCGAGACAGCTGCATTTCATAGGCCGCGCAATTACCCCACCGCATGTCACCGAATATTAAAAACCTTTAACGCACTTATGCAGAAAGCAGGCCGCGGCACTTGAGGAGATAAATTGGATCAAGTGGATGTTTCTTGTCTGCAAGATGAAATCAATGGTCTAAATATAGTCTGGAAATGGGATGAAGCTGGCATATTGGGTTTTGCGCAGTATAGCGAGGTGACGAAGCACAGGGTAACGGCGGTAGTGAAAATAGCTATTTCTTTTTATAGAAGGACATTGGAAAGGAATGAAAAGAACGTTTCTGCCTTCATCTACAAATTAGAAGCAGACCAGTAATTAGCGATAAGTGTTTGTTTTCACGTCCCCCCAGGACACGATGTGCAGAACGTATGGAGGGCGATGACTCTGAGGGGACTGAAATATTGACATATGAACATTGGGTAATTGAGGAGGAACCTCATGGGAGTCACTGACCAGATGTTTACATTCATTTATCTCTCACGCGTCATCCTAATTCATCAGCGTAATGCAATCAGCCATCATCAGGCCCGGGGTGAGGAGGAAGATTCCACTTTTGAACATGATATAAAGACATAAAATGTAGAAGTGAGAACCTTGAGTGATGTTTTTTCTGCCTTCGCAGCCAAAGCTGAATTAAGTTCTGCTGGTTTCCTGCCCTTGACATGCAGTGCATTATGGGAGCTCAGGTAGGGCCCATTCACACAGGTATATTTGCTGTCCGTATTTTTTTTACTGACTTAACCCTTTTCAATCCACTGTGACGTCTAAAGACATTCTGATTGAAGGCTGTACAGCTCCGATGTCGGATGACGTCCGGCAGGGTATTCTTACTGTAGATTACTGGCCGCTCTGTTGTTAGGGGCCTCTCCAGCATATCGCATACCGCAGTACTGGCTGTAGCCAGCAGATGGCGCCATTGTATAATGGCAGAAAGAGAAAGTCCCCTAGGAAAGCCTGAATCCAAAATTGGATTGCAATGGGTTTGGTCCATTGACTATCTCTTGCTTTTGGTCTTGTAGGATGCAACGGGAAAACCAGCGAGTCATCCCTTGGGTCAGGGAGCAACAATTCCAGCTATGGACCTTTTTCCAGCTAATGTGTTATGATGACAATCAATTCCAACGATCATCATTTCTTTCAGTGGGATTTCTACACTCCACAGTTCTGCACCCATTTTACGAATCATCTGTAAAGTAGTCTTCGTAGCGTCTGAGCGTAGAGTTTGTTGTTTACTCAAGGTTCTTACAAGTACTCGCTGACTTGGAACAGGGCATTCAGTGCATAAACATTTCTTAATGGCATCATATGGATCCTTTCTGATACTGGATAGTATACAAACCACCATCTGTGTCTCAGGTTGAACCTTTTGTTGTAGGACTCTTGCATACGCATCTGTGCTGCCGTCAGACTCAGCCATGACTGCCTTGTTCATTCTTAGTTGTTGTTGAGAAGCTTCGAACAGGCTTGTCTAAGAGCATTGGCAGCATCATAGCTTCTTCCACTGTAAATCATCAAGCAGTTACCCAGAGGCTTCATGTGAATTGGACCAGCTCCTTTATTTCTCTTGACTGTCCTGCAGACTGAGGTTTGGACTCCACAGATGTATTTCGTAGTCATAAAGTTCTTTCCGGACATTGTCATCCTTCCAACTTCCTCTGCTCCCTCTTCTGATGCTAGCCTTGTGTGAATCGCCAGATATTTGTACATGAAATCACTTCGCATTTTCTCCACTAAACTGCAAAATTCAGCAAAAAAAGGGTACTGTGTTTCCTCGAAAATAAGACCTTATCTTATATTAATTTTTGCCACAAAAGAGGCACTAGGTCTTATTTTCGGGGAATGGCCTATCTTTTGCTTACCTACCAGGCGCAGTCCGGGTTCCCAAGTTTCCGTAGCTCCACCGCGCATCCTGCACTCCTTAGCCGCTGATAGAACATCACGTGCTGGTTGCAGGATTCATAAATCCCGCCTCCAGGAAGCGATGGCTTTGATTGGTTCAGCGAGCGCTGCTCTCAGCCAACCACAGCCATCATGTTGATTCAGTGAGCGCTACATTGATTGGCTGAGAGCAGTGCTCGCTGAACCAATCAGAGGCATCACTTCCTGGAGGCGGGATTTACGAATCCACCGACCAGCAAGTGATGTTTTGTCGGCGGCTGAGGAGTGCAGGTTTCACGGCGGAGCTACGGAACTTTGGAGAGAAACGGGAGGGAACCGGACCATGGCTGCTAGGTAATGTATTCACTTTCCTTTTTTTTATGTAGTCTAGCTAGTGCATATTTTTCAAGCCTCCCCAAAAATAGCCAAAAATCAGGATAGGGCTTATTTTAGGGGTAGGTCTTATTTTCGAGGGAACTTGGCAGGACCTGTTGGCATTTTTCCTGAGCCTCTTCCCTTTTTTTAAAAGGTAGATAATAGCAGGCTGTCCCAAGTCTGTGATCTCCTTGTTATATTGATTTTTGTAATAATCAATAAAATGGATTTCTTAAAAACAGGCTCTGGAGAAAAGTCCCAGTCAATCTCATCAATGCAGTATGTGCGATTGTTGTCCTTGGTAAGAACTATTTGTTAGGCGTTCATTTTTTATGTGAACTGATGTTACATGAAAAAAATAAAATAAATGACAGCATGTCCGCATTCACACACTGAAGTCGTCCACGAAAGTCCATGGGAGTGTAAAAAAAAAAAAATGCAGCAAACACAGAAATCAGTTGGGCCTTCTTGCATTTTTTTTACGTGCATTAAAAAGGGATGACACACAGGCATTAAAACACACATATACAAGAAAAACCCGTGCAACAGGGACCTGCACATACAGTGAGAGTGGTCCGCTATTCAGGGACCAAAACTGCATACATCTGAGTGAATGGACCTGTGGGTAATAAACCAGTATATTTGTGCTATATCGTTGGATGTAAGCAGAGAAGAAAACACCTTAGACTGGTCTCTTACGACCGAAATTAAATAGTGGATTCCACGATCGGCGTCTGCGCGGAATTTCCGCAGTAAAATCTGGACACTGAAAGGCATGCCTTCTTTAAATTTTCCTTCACACTCACAGGTAGGAATTGCGTATTCCACAATTGGAAGAAAAATCGCAGCATGCTCTATTTTACACCGGAAACTATGTGGACGGCCTCCAATGATGTCAATGGAAGCGTGCAACCCGCAGCCCATACGTGATTGACATTGCATATGGGATGCAGGTTCCAACGTCATCACTAAGCGACGGCATGAGAAGTACAAACAAAAGAAAGCCTGTACTGTGTATGACTGCCTGCGACGTTAAGAAACTGTTTGGTGCTCATGTTTTTGGCGCTTACTATAGACGGCACTGGGCCTGTGATGTTATTTCAGGACCTTTTGGCCCATTTGAAGTAATTGCACCCTTGCATGGAGAGCAGTAAAGTTGCTTGTTGTGCTTCAGAAAAACTGTTGCGCCTTAGTCTGTCCACTGCCACATCACACCTGCACCTTCCACCATGATCAGCCGATGAACGAGCAAACCCTTGGTGACCTAGTGGTGTAGCATTCAACGCCTAACGACCAGTAAAAGAAGCAACAATCTTTGCAGATCAGTAAATATGGGTCCAGTTCTAGATGGGAAATTGTCTAGTCCCTAACCATCCATTGGAGTAGCAACCAGTCCCAAGTGATTAATGGACAGAGGTTTGATCCTGGAGACCAACCAGTCCCTGGTGATCTAGTGGGATAGCATTCAATACTTAATGACCAGTGAAAGAAGGAACAGTCCTTGCCAAGTGATTAATGGACCAACCAGTCCTTGGTGATCTAGTGGGATAGCATTCAATAGTTAATGACCAGTGAAAGAAGGAACAGTCTTTGCAAATTAATAACAAGGATCAAGTTCTAAATGGGAAATGGTCCAGTCCCTACTGACCAATTGGGATAACACCTAATCCCTGGTGACTAGTGGAAAGGGGCCTGATCCCTGGAGACCAGTGAGAAGATGTCCAGTTCTTGGTGATCTAGTGGAATAGTATTCAACACCAGTGGAAGAAGGAACAATATTTCAAGATAAGTTCTGGGTGTCAACTCATCCAGTCCACCACTATGTTAATGACTAATGTGAAGGGTCAGTTCCCAGGAGACCAGTGGGAACAAGTAGAGTAACTGAAGACAGTGAAAGACGGTTCAATATTAGGTGAACATTGGGAAATTGTGTCATCTTTAGTGACATGTAGTAATGGGTGCATTAACGTGATCTTTGGGGTCCATCCTTGATGAGTAATGCGAAGGGCAAAATCTGTGCTGACCCAATTGGAATGGGTCCAGGACCAGTTGACAAGTAGAATTTTACTCCCCACAATATCTAAAATAGAGAATCCGGATTGGATTTAAGCAGTGGTTATCTCAGTTGTGTTAGGGTTATGACGACACCTCTATGTTCTATGTTTACCCACACCCCAACAGCATACTTTAATTTTGTATATTGCCCCTAAGGTGGTGTATAAGTGATATCCCTGAGTAGTAGCCTGTAAACCGCCAAAAGGCACAAGGACTAATGCAAGTGCCCAGAACTGCAGACTATATCGGCCCTCCATGTATTACAATAAATAACAGTACACGGGACTCGTTGAACTGCTTTTTTGTTTGGTCAGATTTTATGGAGCATATTAAATCTAACGTGAGTCAGTGGAGACTTCCATTAAAGACCTGTGCTACAGGTTATAGGATAATAATAACTTATGGAAATCTCATGATTGTTCAACGTGAACTTAAGGGCCGGGTAAAGGGAGCACAGAGGGCACAAAAACAAATTCTGCAGAACTGGCACAAAGTGTATTGTACTTTCCACACCGCCACCCCTATAAGTGCCTGTGCCGCAAAACATCCTGCAGAAACGTGACCTGGGAATGTTCCCGTCAGAGATGTTTTATCTCCGTTCTTCTTTTATAGCCTTTTCTATTTATATTACCTTTATTGAGCATGTTGAGATATTCGTGGCCTTTGTGAACATTATAAATAGCCAATCAGATCAGTAATCACATCCTAAAAACAACAAAAACATGAGCCACGGTTATCAAGATGGACTCTCTGGAGCGAATCCCTACGCACAATGTTGTGTGTTTACTCCACTATCAGTTTATGGAGAAATGCCGGATGTTACTAGCAAGCGGCAGACAACCACTCATTCAGGTTCATGACAAAAAGGGGGATTTTAAGGGAATGTCCAAGGAGCACATGAACTCATTCCCACCATTTGTAACCCAGTCTATATTATAAGTGTTCTTCGATTTTACCCCATTTCACCTCCAACTTGATTTATAGAAGAACGTAGTCTAGCTTCTGTCTGCCACTTTGATTGAAGAAATCAGTCTGCAGGAAGTAGATTCAGTAACTACATGTCCCATGATTCCTTGCACAGACACTATATGGAGAGGTGTGGCTTGATCACAAGTAGTCTTGCTCATTGTGATCGGGATGATTTTTGCTAAATGTGATCGGATCATCCCAATCAGATTTTTAACTAAAATTACCAAAATACTGGCTCTCTGCTTAGACAGGTGTGTTGCTGCCTTGCAGTCCTGGAGTTCTAGGCTTGAATCTAACCTTAATGGAGATTTGAACCTGGGACCCCACCATTGCAAGGTAGCAGTGCTGACCACTAGACTGTATTATAAGGTGCACAATCGTTAAAAATGGACTTGACGCATTTTGGAAAAACTCTCTTCATATAAAAATATGCAATTTATCTGCAGAAATAAAGGCCAAACTCTGCAACTTTTTGTGCCAGTTTTGGTATCAATTTTTTGTTTTTTGTTTCCCATCTGTGGACCAAAAGGAAGAATTCAGGCAAGTGCTCCAGGGGTGTTTAGGTGAGCAGAGTACTTATCGACCATCAATGATGAGGGGACATCTACCTGATTCTGACCCTCCTAATAGAGTCTGATGGTCATCGGTTGGTGGCAAAAACAAGAAGACAAATTTTTTGAAATCCAAAAATGTCCTTCTCTCAGGAGAAAAAAAATACAAAAATGCGTTCTGCTAAATGAGGAGCCGTTCTGACAAGCTTTCCCATTGTGTCTGGAATGTTGTTTTCCCACCATTTACCGTTTCTGCAGTCATTTCCTTTTTCAATTAACATTCTGCTGTAAAGCCGACTCCTCATCGGCCCTGAAACCAACAAAATGTATAATTTAGAAGATGATTACATGAAATAACGAAGCAGAGATAAAACGAGAGGAAAGCAACAAGCATTCAATCTTCTACGCAAATAGAGCCATTTCCTGTACTTAATGCTATGATGAGAGGCAGCCATATGCGAACACAGAACACAAGACTCGGTCAATGAGTCTCATAGTTCCACAAGCAATATCCCTCTGCAAGAGGCTCTAATTACAGGTAGGATACAGCTGTACATTTAGTTCTAATGAGATGTTGACCCACAAAGTCAGGCCTGAATGAATACAGAATGTCACAGACAAAAAACCCAGAAGAACCTCTTATTATATTGTCCTCTCAAGCATGTCGCTCCAACTGCAATTGTTCGTAAACTCCTTGACCGCCCATGCTAACACAATAAGAGCATTGATCATGGGTGTACGCTTTTCGGTAATGGGAAAAAATTGATGTAATGTCCAAACATTACTTTTTTGTTGTTGTCACTGAATGTTATACAATACTTCTCATTTTTAGAACAATTCTCTTAAAGCGAACCAGTCACGTCCTCACAGCACTGGAAACTAAGTTATGATGCTGTTAGAAGAGGTGACTAGAAGCCGGGTGATGTGTTTATTTTTCACTCACCGTCTCACACAATCCAGCAGTGCCACAATGTGAAGATCTGCCTCTTGGGAGTCCCATTTGCGCAATTACCCATAAACTTGTATAGAACAACACAAGTATGGGACTTTAAAAAGTGACAGATTTTCATGCATAGGGGGCAGTATTATAGTAGTTATATTCTTGTACATAGGAGCAGTGTTATAGTAGTTATATTCTTGTACATAGGGGGCAGTATTATAGTAGTTATATTCTTGTACATAGGAGCAATATTATAGCAGTTATATTCTTGTACATAGGGGGCAGTATTATAGTAGTTATATTCTTGTACATAGAGGGCAGTATTGTAGTAGTTATATTCTTGTACATAGAGGGCAGTATTGTAGTAGTTATATTCTTGTACATAGGGGGCAGTATTATAGTAGTTATATTCTTGTACACGGGGGCAGTATTATAGTAGTTATATTCTTGTACATAGGGGGCAGTATTATAGTAGTTATATTCTTGTACATAGGGGGCAGTATTATAGTAGTTATATTCTTGTACATAGGGGGCAGTATTATAGTAGTTATATTCTTGTACATAGGAGGCAGTATTATAGTAGTTATATTCTTGTACATAAGAGGCAGTATTATAGTAGTTATATTCTTGTACATAGGGGCAGTATTATAGTAGTTATATTCTTGTACATAGGGGGCAGTATTATAGTAGTTATATTCTTGTACATAGGGAGCAGTATTATAGTAGTTATATTCTTGTACATAGGAGCAGTATTATAGTCGTTATATTCTTGTACATAGGGAGCAGTATTATAGTAGTTATATTCTTGTACATAAGAGGCAGTATTATAGTAGTTATATTCTTGTACATAGGGGCAGTATTATAGTAGTTATATTCTTGTACATAGGGGGCAGTATTATAGTAGTTATATTCTTGTACATAGGAGCAATATTATAGCAGTTATATTCTTGTACATAGGGGGCAGTATTATAGTAGTTATATTCTTGTACATAGAGGGCAGTATTGTAGTAGTTATATTCTTGTACATAGAGGGCAGTATTGTAGTAGTTATATTCTTGTACATAGGGGGCAGTATTATAGTAGTTATATTCTTGTACACGGGGGCAGTATTATAGTAGTTATATTCTTGTACATAGGGGGCAGTATTATAGTAGTTATATTCTTGTACATAGGGGGCAGTATTATAGTAGTTATATTCTTGTACATAGGGGGCAGTATTATAGTAGTTATATTCTTGTACATAGGGGGCAGTATTATAGTAGTTATATTCTTGTACATAGGGAGCAGTATTATAGTAGTTATATTCTTGTACATAGGAGCAGTATTATAGTCGTTATATTCTTGTACATAGGGGGCAATATTATAGTAGTTATATTATAGTACATAGGGGGGAGCAGTATTATAGTCGTTATATTCTTGTACATAGGGAGCAGTATTATAGTAGTTATATTCTTGTACATAGGGGGCAGTATTATAGTAGTTATATTCTTGTACATAGGGGGCAGTATTATAGTAGTTATATTCTTGTACATAGGGAGCAGTATTATAGTAGTTATATTCTTGTACATAGGAGCAGTATTATAGTCGTTATATTCTTGTACATAGGGGGCAATATTATAGTAGTTATATTATAGTACATAGGGGGGAGCAGTATTATAGTCGTTATATTCTTGTACATAGCGAGCAGTATTATAGTAGTTATATTCTTGTACATAGGGGGCAGTATTATAGTAGTTATATTCTTGTACATAGGGGGCAGTATTATAGTAGTTATATTCTTGTACATAGGGGGCAGTATTATAGTAGTTATATTCTTGTACATAGGGAGCAGTATTATAGTAGTTATATTCTTGTACATAGGAGCAGTATTATAGTCGTTATATTCTTGTACATAGGGAGCAGTATTATAGTAGTTATATTCTTGTACATAGGGGGCAGTATTATAGTAGTTATATTCTTGTACATAGGGGGGCAGTATTATAGTAGTTATATTCTTGTACATAGGGAGCAGTATTATAGTAGTTATATTCTTGTACATAGGAGCAGTATTATAGTCGTTATATTCTTGTACATAGGGGGCAATATTATAGTAGTTATATTATAGTACATAGGCGGGAGCAGTATTATAGTCGTTATATTCTTGTACATAGGGGGCAGTATTATAGTAGTTATATTCTTGTACATAGGGGGCAGTATTATAGTAGTTATATTCTTGTACATAGGGGGCAGTATTATAGTAGTTATATTCTTGTACATAGGGAGCAGTATTATAGTAGTTATATTCTTGTACATAGGGGGCAGTATTATAGTAGTTATATTCTTGTACATAGGGGGCAGTATTATAGTAGTTATATTCTTGTACATAGGGAGCAGTATTATAGTAGTTATATTCTTGTACATAGGGGGCAGTATTACAGTAGTTACATTCTTGTACATAGGGGCAGTATTATAGTAGCTATATTCTTGTACATAGGTGGCAGTATTATAGTAGTTATATTATGGTACATAGGGGAGCAGTATTATAGTAGTTATATTCTTGTACATAGGGGGGCAGTATTATAGTAGTTATATTCTTGTACATAGGAGGCAGTATTATAGTAGTTATATTATTGTACATATGAGCAGTATTATAGTAGTTATATTCTTGTACATAGGAGGCAGTATTATAGTAGTTATATTCTTGTACATAGGAGGCAGTATTATAGTAGTTATATTCTTGTACATAGGAGGCAGTGTTATAGTAGTTATATTCTGGTACATAGGGGCAGTATTATAGTAGTTATATTCTTGTACATAGGGGGCAGTATTATAGTAGTTATATTCTTGTACATAAGGGGCAGTATTATAGTAGTTATATTCTTGTACATAGGTGGCAGTATTATAGTAGTTATATTCTTGTACATAGGAGGCAGTATTATAGTAGTTATATTCTTGTACATAGGAGGCAGTATTATAGTAGTTATATTCTTGTACATAGGGGGCAGTATTATAGTAGTTATATTCTTGTACATAGGTAGCAGTATTATAGTAGTTATATTCTTGTACATAGGCGGGTAGTATTATAGTAGTTATATTCTTGTACATAGGGGGCAGTATTATAGTAGTTATATTCTTGTACATAGGGGGCAGTATTATAGTAGTTATATTCTTGTACATAGGAGGCAGTATTATAGTAGTTATATTCTTGTACATAGGAGGCAGTATTATAGTAGTTATATTCTTGTACATAGGGGGCAGTATTGTAGTAGTTATATTCTTGTACATAGGAGGCAGTATTATAGTAGTTATATTCTTGTATATAAGGGGCAGTATTATAGTAGTTATATACTTGTACATAGGGGGCAGTATTATAGTAGTTATATTCTTGTATATAAGGGGCAGTATTATAGTAGTTATATTCTTGTACATAGGAGGAAGTATTATAGTAGTTATATTCTTGTACATAAGAGGCAGTATTATAGTAGTTATATTCTTGGACATAGGAGGAAGTATTATAGTAGTTATATTCTTGTACATAGGGGGCAGTATTATAGTAGCTATATTCTTGTACATAGGGAGCAGTATTATAGTAGTTATATTCTTGTACATAGGAGGCAGTATTATAGTAGTTATATTCTTGTACATAAGAGGCAGTATTATAGTAGTTATATTCTTGTACATAGGAGGCAGTATTATAGTAGTTATATTCTTGTACATAGAAGCAGTATTATAGTAGTTATATTCTTGTACATAGGGGCAGTATTATAGTAGTTATATTCTTGTACATAGGAACAGTATTATAGTAGTTATATTCTTGTACATAGGGGCAGTATTATAGTAGTTATATTCTTGTACATAGGGAGCAGTATTATTGTAGTTATATTCTTGTACATAGGAGGCAGTATTATAGTAGTTATATTCTTGTACATAAGGAGCAGCATTATAGTAGTTATATTCTTGTACATAGGAGCAGTATTATAGTAGTTATATTCTTGTACATAGGAGGCTGTATTATAGTAGTTATGTTATTGTACATATGAGCAGTATTATAGTAGTTATATTCTTGTACATAGGAGGCAGTATTATAGTAGTTATATTCTTGTACATAGGAGGCAGTATTATAGTAGTTATATTCTTCTACATAGGGGGCAGTATTATAGTAGTTATATTCTTGTACATAGGAGGCAGTATTATAGTAGTTATATTCTTGTATATAAGGGGCAGTATTATAGTAGTTATATACTTGTACATAGGGGGCAGTATTATAGTAGTTATATTCTTGTATATAAGGGGCAGTATTATAGTAGTTATATTCTTGTACATAGGGAGCAGTATTATAGTAGTTATATTCTTGTACATAGGAGCAGTATTATAGTCGTTATATTCTTGTACATAGGGGGCAATATTATAGTAGTTATATTATAGTACGTAGGGGGGAGCAGTATTATAGTCGTTATATTCTTGTACATAGGGAGCAGTATTATAGTAGTTATATTCTTGTACATAGGGGGCTGTATTATAGTAGTTATATTCTTGTACATAGGGGGCAGTATTATAGTAGTTATATTCTTGTACATAGGGAGCAGTATTATAGTAGTTATATTCTTGTACATAGGGGGCAGTATTATAGTAGTTATATTCTTGTACATAGGGAGCAGTATTATAGTAGTTATATTCTTGTACATAGGGGGCAGTATTACAGTAGTTATATTCTTGTACATAGGGGCAGTATTATAGTAGCTATATTCTTGTACATAGGTGGCAGTATTATAGTAGTTATATTATGGTACATAGGGGAGCAGTATTATAGTAGTTATATTATTGTACATAGGGGGGCAGTATTATAGTAGTTATATTATTGTACATAGGAGGCAGTATTATAGTAGTTATATTATTGTACATATGAGCAGTATTATAGTAGTTATATTCTTGTACATAGGAGGCAGTATTATAGTAGTTATATTCTTGTACATAGGAGGCAGTATTATAGTAGTTATATTCTTGTACATAGGAGGCAGTGTTATAGTAGTTATATTCTGGTACATAGGGGCAGTATTATAGTAGTTATATTCTTGTACATAGGGGGCAGTATTATAGTAGTTATATTCTTGTACATAAGGGGCAGTATTATAGTAGTTATATTCTTGTACATAGGTGGCAGTATTATAGTAGTTATATTCTTGTACATAGGAGGCAGTATTATAGTAGTTATATTCTTGTACATAGGAGGCAGTATTATAGTAGTTATATTCTTGTACATAGGGGGCAGTATTATAGTAGTTATATTCTTGTACATAGGTAGCAGTATTATAGTAGTTATATTCTTGTACATAGGCGGGTAGTATTATAGTAGTTATATTCTTGTACATAGGGGGCAGTATTATAGTAGGTTTATTCTTGTACATAGGGGGCAGTATTATAGTAGTTATATTCTTGTACATAGGAGGCAGTATTATAGTAGTTATATTCTTGTACATAGGAGGCAGTATTATAGTAGTTATATTCTTGTACATAGGGGGCAGTATTGTAGTAGTTATATTCTTGTACATAGGAGGCAGTATTATAGTAGTTATATTCTTGTATATAAGGGGCAGTATTATAGTAGTTATATACTTGTACATAGGGGGCAGTATTATAGTAGTTATATTCTTGTATATAAGGGGCAGTATTATAGTAGTTATATTCTTGTACATAGGAGGAAGTATTATAGTAGTTATATTCTTGTACATAAGAGGCAGTATTATAGAAGTTATATTCTTGGACATAGGAGGAAGTATTATAGTAGTTATATTCTTGTACATAGGGGGCAGTATTATAGTAGCTATATTCTTGTACATAGGGAGCAGTATTATAGTAGTTATATTCTTGTACATAGGAGGCAGTATTATAGTAGTTATATTCTTGTACATAGGAGGCAGTATTATAGTAGTTATATTCTTGTACATTATAGTAGTTATATTCTTGTACATAGAAGCAGTATTATAGTAGTTATATTCTTGTACATAGGGGCAGTATTATAGTAGTTATATTCTTGTACATAGGAACAGTATTATAGTAGTTATATTCTTGTACATAGGGGCAGTATTATAGTAGTTATATTCTTGTACATAGGGAGCAGTATTATTGTAGTTATATTCTTGTACATAGGAGGCAGTATTATAGTAGTTATATTCTTGTACATAAGGAGCAGCATTATAGTAGTTATATTCTTGTACATAGGAGCAGTATTATAGTAGTTATATTCTTGTACATAGGAGGCTGTATTATAGTAGTTATGTTATTGTACATATGAGCAGTATTATAGTAGTTATATTCTTGTACATAGGAGGCAGTATTATAGTAGTTATATTCTTGTACATAGGAGGCAGTATTATAGTAGTTATATTCTTGTACATAGGGGGTAGTATTGTAGTAGTTATATTCTTGTACATAGGAGGCAGTATTATAGTAGTTATATTCTTGTACATAGGAGGCAGTATTATAGTAGTTATATTCTTGTATATAAGGGGCAGTATTATAGTAGTTATATTCTTGTACATAGGGGGCAGTATTATAGTAGTTATATTCTTGTATATAAGGGGCAGTATTATAGTAGTTATATTCTTGTACATAGGAGGAAGTATTATAGTAGTTATATTCTTGTACATAGGAACAGTATTATAGTAGTTATATTCTTGTACATAGGGGCAGTATTATAGTAGTTATATTCTTGTACATAGGGAGCAGTATTATTGTAGTTATATTCTTGTACATAGGAGGCAGTATTATAGTAGTTATATTCTTGTACATAAGGAGCAGCATTATAGTAGTTATATTCTTGTACATAGGAGCAGTATTATAGTAGTTATATTCTTGTACATAGGAGGCTGTATTATAGTAGTTATGTTATTGTACATATGAGCAGTATTATAGTAGTTATATTCTTGTACATAGGAGGCAGTATTATAGTAGTTATATTTTTGTACATAGGAGGCAGTATTATAGTAGTTATATTCTTGTACATAGGGGGTAGTATTGTAGTAGTTATATTCTTGTACATAGGAGGCAGTATTATAGTAGTTATATTCTTGTACATAGGAGGCAGTATTATAGTAGTTATATTCTTGTATATAAGGGGCAGTATTATAGTAGTTATATTCTTGTACATAGGGGGCAGTATTATAGTAGTTATATTCTTGTATATAAGGGGCAGTATTATAGTAGTTATATTCTTGTACATAGGAGGAAGTATTATAGTAGTTATATTCTTGTACATAAGAGGCAGTATTATAGTAGTTATATTCTTGGACATAGGAGGAAGTATTATAGTAGTTATATTCTTGTACATAAGAGGCAGTATTATAGAAGTTATATTCTTGGACATAGGAGGAAGTATTATAGTAGTTATATTCTTGTACATAGGGGGCAGTATTATAGTAGCTATATTCTTGTACATAGGGAGCAGTATTATAGTAGTTATATTCTTGTACATAGGAGGCAGTATTATAGTAGTTATATTCTTGTACATAGGAGGCAGTATTATAGTAGTTATATTCTTGTACATTATAGTAGTTATATTCTTGTACATAGAAGCAGTATTATAGTAGTTATATTCTTGTACATAGGGGCAGTATTATAGTAGTTATATTCTTGTACATAGGAACAGTATTATAGTAGTTATATTCTTGTACATAGGGGCAGTATTATAGTAGTTATATTCTTGTACATAGGGAGCAGTATTATTGTAGTTATATTCTTGTACATAGGAGGCAGTATTATAGTAGTTATATTCTTGTACATAAGGAGCAGCATTATAGTAGTTATATTCTTGTACATAGGAGCAGTATTATAGTAGTTATATTCTTGTACATAGGAGGCTGTATTATAGTAGTTATGTTATTGTACATATGAGCAGTATTATAGTAGTTATATTCTTGTACATAGGAGGCAGTATTATAGTAGTTATATTCTTGTACATAGGAGGCAGTATTATAGTAGTTATATTCTTGTACATAGGGGGTAGTATTGTAGTAGTTATATTCTTGTACATAGGAGGCAGTATTATAGTAGTTATATTCTTGTACATAGGAGGCAGTATTATAGTAGTTATATTCTTGTATATAAGGGGCAGTATTATAGTAGTTATATTCTTGTACATAGGGGGCAGTATTATAGTAGTTATATTCTTGTATATAAGGGGCAGTATTATAGTAGTTATATTCTTGTACATAGGAGGAAGTATTATAGTAGTTATATTCTTGTACATAAGAGGCAGTATTATAGTAGTTATATTCTTGGACATAGGAGGAAGTATTATAGTAGTTATATTCTTGTACATAGGGGGCAGTATTATAGTAGCTATATTCTTGTACATAGGGAGCAGTATTATAGTAGTTATATTCTTGTACATAGGAGGCAGTATTACAGTAGTTATATTCTTGTACATAAGAGGCAGTATTATAGTAGTTATATTCTTGTACATAGGAGGCAGTATTATAGTAGTTATATTCTTGTACATAGAAGCAGTATTATAGTAGTTATATTCTTGTACATAGTGGCAGTATTATAGTAGTTATATTCTTGTACATAGGAACAGTATTATAGTAGTTATATTCTTGTATATAGGGGCAGTATTATAGTAGTTATATTCTTGTACATAGGGAGCAGTATTATTGTAGTTATATTCTTGTACATAGGAGGCAGTATTATAGTAGTTATATTCTTGTACATAAGGAGCAGTATTATAGTAGTTATATTCTTGTACATAGGAGCAGTATTATAGTAGTTATATTCTTGTACATAGGGGGCAGTATTATAGTAGTTATATTCTTGTACATAAGGAGCCGTATTATAGTAGTTATATTCTTGTACATAGGAGCAGTATTATAGTAGTTATAGTCTTGTACATAGGGGGCAGTATTATAGTAGTTCTATTCTTGTACATGGGAGCAGTATTATAGTAGTTATATTCTTGGGCATAGGAGGTAGTATTATAGTAGGTATATTCTTGTACATAGGGGGCAGTATTACAGTAGTTATATTCTTGTACATAGGAGGCAGTATTATAGTAGTACTATTCTTGTACATAGGGAGCAATATTATAGTAGTTTTATTCTTGTACATAGGGGCAGTATTATTATAGTTATATTCTTGTACATATGAGGCAGTATTATAGTAGTTATATTCTTGGACATAGGAGGAAGTATTATAGTAGTTATATTCTTGTACATAGGGGGCAGTATTATAGTAGCTATATTCTTGTACATAGGGAGCAGTATTATAGTAGTTATATTCTTGTACATAGGAGGCAGTATTATAGTAGTTATATTCTTGTACATAAGAGGCAGTATTATAGTAGTTTTATTCTTGTACATAGGGGGCAGTATTATAGCAGTTATATTCTTGTACATAGGAGCAGTATTATAGTAGTTATATTCTTGTACATAGCGGGCAGTATTATAGTAGTTATATTCTTGTACATAGGGGGCAGTATTATAATAGTTATATTCTTGTAGATAGAGAGCAGTAGTATAGTAGTTATATTCTTGTACATAGGGAGCAGCATTATTGTAGTTATATTCTTGTACATAGGAGGCAGTATTATAGTAGTTATATACTTGTACATAGGAGGCAGTATTATAGTAGTTATATACTTGTACATAGGAGGCAGTATTATAGTAGTTATATTCTTGTACATAGGGGGCAGTATTATAGTAGTTATATTCTTGTACATAGGAGCAGTATTATAGTAGTTATATTCTTGTACATAGGAGCAGTATTATAGTAGTTATATTCTTGTACATAGGGGGCAGTATTATAGTAGTTATATTCTTGTACATGGGAGGCAGTATTATAGTAGTTATATTTTTGTACATAGGGGGCAGTATTATAGTAGTTATATTCTTGTACATAGGAGCAGTATTATAGTAGTTATATTCTTGTACATAGGGGGCAGTATTATGGTTGTTATATTCTTGTACATAGGGGTAGTATTTTGTAGTTAGTGCAGATAGTCAGCTAAGTTTTAGAGTAATGCCTTACAATATACGTCAGAAAACTAGTTTTGCGATCACGTTATTTTTTTTTTCTTCCCCACTTCTTTTGGAAGTACATCTAAGATGCATTATTCATCAGGGGGCAACAAAAAACACAGAATAAAGTGCCTTCCAGGGTACAGAGAATATGAAATCTGTAATTCACTCTGTATGATTGGAGCGATACCTGAATACTATTCTTGAAAAACATATGTAAGGTTTCTTCGCCACAATCTTTTCCAGGCCGTCTGGTTGCAATGTTCACGCTGTCTTGAGGGGAGAGAAGGCTGCATCAACCCAGAATTCACTAGGTAAAGCAGACTGTCAAAATGAGAGTCCGTCCTTTACTGTAGAAATGATGTGCGATTATCTGTGAATGAAACCACTGATGTATATACGCCTGAGGCTCAACAAGAAGTTTACTGCAGTGTACAGTAAATGTGCAGAAACAATGAAAGTTGGCGGGACACCGGATCACATATGTATAACCTGGGCCTTATTCAGAAAAATAGGACTATGGGAAATAATCAAAGCTCTACAGCGAGTACACCGACTGTAGGTGGGGAGTGCATAAAACAGGGCAGAGAACGACTATGCTGAAGAACCCAGTCTAATGGACAGCCTATAGATTTCAACAATAAATGTAATCCCTCATTTCCCCTGTAGTGGCACTGCAAAATCGTCTACAGGAATGTCACACAATAACCCCTTCTGAAATGATGCCGGTGTAGAAATCTGTGCAACCATGGCTTCTGCACCCTCTGATGATCAGCTGTTATCCCTAGGGGGAAACATGAATGGCCCTCCTTGTAATAAATGAATGTACTGGTTACCGTCAGCGGGAGAGCTGCTGATACTCAGAAACTCTTCACTCTAGCTCATAGATAGGAGCCTGATCTATGGTGTCCAAATGCACTAAGAGAGCATATAGACAGGGCATGTCCTGAAGGGAGAACCCCCTTAACACTTGTGGAAGGGTTTCTAAACAGAATACAGCTGATTGCTTTTGATCAGCTTAAAATGGAAAGTGTTGGTCATTTAAAAAGCAATGAGGGAAAAATAGTAGAGGGTGATGAGGAGAAAGCAAATTTGTTAGATAATTTTTTCCCCCCTGTGTATTCACTCAGGAAAAATGAAATGTCAGATGAAATGCAAAGCCATAAAGTAAACTCTCCATTAAATATCACCAACCTAAAGGGCCTGTTACAAAGGCTGATAATTATCATTCGCCTTCCCGCATTCCGGCAAGAATCTTAACAATATCGGTCAGTGTAAATGTATGCACCGACTGAACGATGAACAAGAATTTGTTTGTCTAGTGTTCAGTTTCTGTATGTATAAAACTGAAAAAGAGATTGGCCAATGTAAACAGGCAGTTGTCCACTTATGAGCGACTGCCTGCTTAACGTGAAGGAAGACTAGGGCCGGGACAATCTCCAACCCTCTCCACCTTTATTCACTAGCAATCCTTGTTCCTATGAAACAAGGACGACCGGTCAGGCATCTGCGCCCAACAGGTTAGCTCATGTAATAGAACCCTAATGCAGGAAGAAGTGCAGAGCCGCATTAAAAAGATCAAACTAGACAAATCAGATGGCATACACCCCTGGGTTCTAAGGGAATTAAGTAATGTGATAGACTGTTATTTCTTATTTAAGGACTTTATAGTGACCGGGTCTGTTCCACTGGATTGGCGCATACCCAATGTGGTGCCGATACTCAAAAAGGGGCCACAAAGTGAACCTGGAAACTACAGGCCAGTAAGGCCTCATGTCCACGGGCGGGTCAGATTCTGCATGCAGGATTCCGCAGCGGAATACGCACGTGCCAAAGGACCCAGCGTACCTGTCCCGGTCTTCTATTTTCTGCGCAGTAGGTTTTTTTGTTTTTGAAATCGTGCTTTCCCGCGGAATCTGCGGCTTGTCCGTAATGTCAATTGCAGATGGGACACAGATCAGACGGCTTCCAGTAACTTCAATAGAAGCTGTCCCTACGGAATCTGCACAAAAATGAAGCATGCGCAATCCGGAAAACAATTCTGCATGTGTTAATTGAGGTGCGGACACCCATACTTCTCTATGGGCGGCTTAAAATGTGGATCTTCCACACGGGTGCCCGGCGCGAATTCCACAAATCAAATCCGCCCATGGACATTGAGCCACCGTCTTACTTCTATTGTGGGTAAAATATTTGAGAGGTTTCTAAGAGATGGCATCCAGGAGGACCTCAAGGAGAACAGCTGTATAACTCTGTATCAGCGTGAGTTCATGAGGGGTCGCTCCTGTCACACCAACCTGATCAGCTTCTACCAGGAGGTAAGTTCTAGACTGGACCGGGGAGTCACTGGATCTTGTGTATCTGGACTTCTCCAAAGAGTTGGACACGGAGCCACATAAAAGGTTGGTATATAGAATGAGCATGTTTGGTCTCGGCGAGAATGTGTGTAAGTGGGTAAGTAACTGGTCAGTGATAGGAAGCAGAGGGGGGTTATAAATGGTACATACTCTGATTGGGTCACTGTTACTAGTGGGGTACCACAGGGGACAGTATTGGAGGGGGTTACTTGTGGGGTACTACAGGGGGCAGTATTGAGGGGGGGGGTTACTAGTGGGGTACCACAGGGAGAAGTATTGGAGGGAGTTACTAGTGGGGTACCACAGGGGGCAGTATTGGGCCCTATTCTTTATAATATACTTATTAATGACCTGATAGAAGGACTGTGCAGTAAACTATCAATATTTGCAGATGATACAAAACTATGTAAAGTAATTAACTAGAGATGAGCGAGTATACTCGCTAAAGGCAATTGCTAAAGCGAGCATTGCTTTTAGCGAGTATCTCCCCGCTCGAGACTGAAGGTTCGGGTGCCGGCAGCGGGCAGGGAGCTGCGGGGGAGAGGGGAGATCTCTCTCTCCCTCTCTCCCCCCCCCCCCCCCCCGGCTCCCCCCTGCTGACAGCCGCAACTCACCGCTCCCCCGCGCCGGCACCCGAACCTTCAGTCTCGAGCGGGGAGATACTCGCTAAAGGCAATGCTCGCTTGAGCAAGTGCCTTTAGTGAGTATACTCGCTCATCTCTATAATTAACACAAGAATGTGGTTATATATATTTCTGGTTGCAAATGTATTTGGATACGTTAGGGACAGAAAAGTGGTAAATGAGGTTTAACACTGATAAATGTAAGGTTCTGCACATGGGCAGGAAATACAGGTCACCATTACACACTAAATGGGAACCCACTGGGGAACACTGACATGGGGTTAAAGCGGTTTTCCAGGGAAATACTATTGAAGACCTATCACCAGGATAGATCATCAATAGTTGATCGGCTGGGGTCCGTCACTCGGCCACTGATCGGTCAGGGGTCCCTAGCGACGGACCCCAGCCGATCAACTATTGATGACCTATCCTGATGATAGGTAATCAGTAGTATTTCCTTAGAAAACCCCTTTAACTGTAAGCTTAAAGGGGTTCTGACATGAATAATTTTTTTATGCTTTAACAGCCATTGTTCCCTGGTCTGCCTAATGGACACAGGGAACCCACGGTTTAATGGCTGTTAAAGCATAAAAACATGATACTTACCTTGTCTCCTGTTGTTGTTGTCATCAGGGGGTCATCTCCCGGCAGGCGCTGTTCTTCTGCTCCTTCCTCCACGAGCCGCCCCGCTCCGGGATTGCGCGCATGCGCAGTGGAGAGGTGCCCTCTGACAGGAGACAGGATGGGCCGCGTCTCCACTGCGCGCGCGCAGAATCTCGGAGTTCAGCCAGGACGGACGGGCCACCCACAGCAAGCACTGCTTGTGACGTGCTTGCTGTGGGCGGCCCGTCCGTTCACCTCGGAAGTGGCTGACGGACGGAGGAGAGCAGGAAGCGGTCATTTTGACCGCTCCTGCTCTGCTTCTACAAGCCACAGAAGAAGATGCCAGATGAAGGGGACATGCCTTGCGATCGGTCCTGGCCAGGCAAGGTGAGTACAATTTTTTTTTTTTAGTGTCAGAACCCCTTTAACTGGAGCAACCAGTGTCAGGCAGCTGCTGCCAAGGTAAACATGATCATGGGGGGCATCACAAGAAGTCTAGGGGCACATGATGAGAGGATTGTTCTTCCTCTTTACAAGTCACCGGTCAGACCACACATGGGATATTGTGGACAGTTTGGGGCACCAGTAATCAAGGAGGACATATCAAAGCTTGAGCGGGTACAAAGGCGGGCAACTAAAGTAATAAATGGAATGGGCGGACTACAATACCCAGAGAGGTTACCAAAATTAGGGCGCGGTCACACGAGCGCGTATACGGTGCGTTTTTGCGCCCAATCGTATATACGTGACCATCTGAGGCGTTGGTTTCCAATGTATTCGTTCACACGGGCGATTTTACGGCGCGTAAAAATGGCAACCCGAAAAAAACATACGCGACCGAAATACGTGCCAACGTATATTCGATGGCCAAAAAGATCGTTTGAAAAGTAGGAACAAACGATAATACGCTTTCTAGCTCTGGTCATGATCGTCGAAAAACGTTCTTTCCGGCGATTATACGCTGCGGACGTGCGAACGTAAATACGCCTACGCTCGTGTGACCGCGCCCTTAGGGTTATTCAGTTTAGAAAAAAAGACAGCTAATTGGTGACCTAATACCTCCTAATAACTGTGTAGAAATATATCAGGGGACAATACAGAGATCTATGGAACGCTCTGCCTGAGGACGTGGTGATGGTGAACTCACTAATAGAATACAAGAGCGGCCTGGAGTGTAATAATATTATATGTTATATCATTGATTACTCAGAAGGGTCGGTGATTCTGGGATTATTCTGATTGCCCCAAAATAAGCCCGTCTTATATTAATTTTTGCCCCAAAATAGGCACAGGGTCTAGAGATGAGCGAACGTACTCGGCCACGCCCCCTTTTCGCCCAAGCTCCGCGATTTTCGAGTAATTCCGTACTCGGGCGAAAAGATTCGGGGGGCGCCGTGGGTGAGTGGGGGGTTGCAGCGGGGAGAGGGAGAGAGAGAGGGCTCCCCCCTGTTCCCCGCTGCTACCCCCCGCTCCGCCACGCCTCCCTCCGCCCCCCGGCGCCCCCCGAATCTTTTCACCCGAGTAGCCAGGTACTCGAAAATCGCAGTGCTCGATCGAGTAATTGCTCGAAGCGAGTACGTTCGCTCATCTCTAACAGGGTCCTATTTTCAGGGGGTGTCTTATACTCACCTAGCAGGCGCCGTCCGGGTCCCTCGCACTGGTGTCCGGCGCTCCTGCAGGCTTCCATGCAGTCCTCAACGCCGACGGAGCTTCTCTTGCTGATAATGGGAGTTGAATACCCCACTTCCAGCAAGTGATTGCTCTGATTGGTTCATCGAGCGCCAGATTTGATTGGTTGAGACAGTGCTCATGAACCAATAAATGGCTGTGATTGGTTCATCGAGCACCGGCTGTTTAGCTGAGGCAGCGCCGTTAGCATTGAGGACTACACTGAAGCCTGCAGGAGCGCCAAACACTAGCGGGAGGCACCCAGACGGCACTTGCTATGTGAGTATTGCTTCCCCCCCCCCCCCCATTTAGTGTAGCTAGGGCTTATTTCCAGGGTAGGGCTTACATTTCATGCCACTCCCCCCCTGAAAATCACGGCTTATTATTGGGGTAGGTCTCATTTTCGGGAGAAACATGGTAGGCCGAACTAGATGGACATATGTCTTTTTTTTCAGCCTTACCTATTATTTTACTGTATGACCCTTCAAAAAGCAGACAATCAGTTTAACCCCTTCACAACCTATGATGTAACTGTACGTGGTGGGGGAGGTTGGGAGCCGAAATCACTCCATTCTTAGTGGCTGTCCATTTTAAACGGCTCACAGCCATCTGTAATCCACTCCAATCGTGGTAGTTCAAGTGCTTAGATGCTGGATTCATTGTTGGCCATGGCGTTTAAGTAGCTGGCCAGAGCGTGGTCCCCCGTAAGGCACTCACAAAGTGCTGGGGGCTTCCATGGCAGCATGGGACCTAGTAAAAGCTCCCAGTACTGTCATGGATTTCAGTTGATTAAGCCCAGCCTGCTAGTGAAAGTACAATATATTGCAATACAAAAGTTTTGCAGTATATTGTAGAAGTGATCAAACAATTGCAGGTTCAAGTCCCCTGGTGAGACGAAGCTCAATTAATTTTAAAAACACTTTTAAATAAAACAAAAGTGTCAAAGGTTAAAAAAAAATAAGATTGGCATAGTCGCATCCGTAAAAGTCCGAAATGCTGAAAAATAGCATGCTTAAGATCATAAAAAATTACCCAATGTGAGGATTGTAGTTTTAGAGTGGGTTTATATGGGGCCAATGTCCAGCAGAATGTCCGCAGCGGGCATTCTGTCTTAGATCCGCCGTGGAACGCCTGCCTCCAAACCCGCACTGTTTGGTGTAGGTTTTATCGCGGATTCCTGTGTGGAATTCACCGCTTCATTGAGAGGAGGCGAGTTCCGCAGCGGAGACGGCGAAGTAATTGACATGTCGCAGATTTGAATCCCACTCCGTAAGGACGTTTCCTTACCGGTTTTGTGCGGATTATTTCCAGTTTGTGGGCAAAATTTTTTAAGTCTTGTCCGCTTTGCTGCTACTGTAAATGCAGTGAGATTTCCGAGCAGAGGGTGCGCCCCGTGTGAGCCCGCCCTTAGGGCTTATTTACACGAGCGTACATCAATCGGGTTTTCACGGCCGTCCAATATACGCTTCCATCTAAGCAGTTCCCCCCTACCGACTCTCTCCTCCACGCCGGCGTTTGCAAGGGCAGGGGGCGGAGCTAAGCTCTGCTCTGTCCCACCAATTCCCATTGCTAGCTGTGGACAAGGGGCGGGAGCTTAGCTCCACCCTCATCTAGGCCACTCCCATTGCAAACAGCTCAGAGGGGAGGAGAGAGGCAGAGAGCCGGTGAGTGGGAGAAAAGGGGGGAGCATATTTACCAATTCAGCATTGACTGAGTTGCGCTGCCGATTCCAGCCACCTGATTGGTTGTTGGGTACACACCCCCTTTGGAGATGTGCACGAGTGCAACTTCACAAGACCAGCGGGATGGGGGGGGGGGGGTGTTAAGGTTTAGGCCTCATGTCCACGGGGAAAATAAGAATTAAAATATGCAAGGGGGGACTGCTTAGAAGGAAGTGTATATCGGCCGGCCGTGAAAACACCGGCCGCTATCCGCTCGTGTAAATAAGCCCTAAGGAGCACGCCATCACCCCCAAAATTTTAATAAAAAGTAATCAAAGAATCAAAGAGACACATATACCCACCAAAAATGGTACCAATAAAAAACTATAGTTCGCTCTGCAAACAAGCCGCCACACACTGCTACTCACAAACACGTGGGGCTCGGAGTATGACAGCAGAAATACTAGAATAGAGTGAACATATCCTTCCAGCGCACTGTGCAGGCCAGAGAAAAGGCTAAGAACAATAGCGCAAATGCATTTTATTTCTATTTCACCCCTTACATTTTTTTTTAAAGGTATACACTACATTCAACGCGGTCATTGAAAAATACAACTTGTCCCACAAAAAAAAGCCAACGAAAAAAAATAAAAAAACTCTTTAAAATGTGGTTTGGAAAAAACGAAAAATAAAAACCCCGCTCCATGATGTTCCTATATACTAAAAGGCCAGGTGAACAGCAGGTAAGATGCTCCATCAGCCTGTCTGCACATGCCCGGTGTCTGATCACGTGTGGCAGAGGAAGGCACAATCACTGGCCAAAGCCGAGCTGCCATTCATTCTATACAGCAAGGAACCCTTCTGGCCGCGTAAACATCGTTGTATCGCTTATTAATGACGTCATCCAGTGCCGTCGCTCAGCTGCCGCGTCATTACGAAAAGGCACCATCCACATTGTTTCTCAGGGTTTCAGCTTGATCGTCGCAGATCTTTGGTTCCCAAGCTAAGCATGGCAACTGGCAGCCAGCCGAGAGCCGGCGACGAACCGGAGGAGGAAGAAGAGGAGGAGGAAACCACCGAGGAGGAGGAAGATTACACCTTCTTGCCGCTGGTGCACGACATTATCAAATGGTAAACTGCTTTTACTGCACAGACGGCGCCGTGATAGCGGGGCGCATGCGCGGTTATAGTCGAGCGTGATCGGAAGGACGCATGCGCACAAGGTCCTTGAGATATCTTATAGTTGTACATTATAGCAGGTTTAGGGTCCTTTTAGTAGCCCCTCAAGGCTCTTTCTTTAGTATCAGTATGGCTAGACAGTAGAAACCCTAGCAGACATGTTGCAAGAAGACATTCAAGATGGGGGCAAAAAAAACAGTGCGCCCCTAGGCATAAATAATGATTCACATGGCCTCCATTTGAGGTGCTGCATTGAGCCTCCCCATAACTGCGTTATCCACAACACCCTTCCAGCTCCTTCTAAATCATCCTCCTCACCCATACACCCCTCATAACAACATCCTTCCCCCCCCCCCCCTCCTTTCCGCCTGGCGAGGGCCCCCTCACCCCCCCCCCCTTTCCGCCTGGCGAGGGTCCCCTCACCCCCCTCCCTCCTTCGGAATTGCGTCCACCCAGCGCCTCCATTGCAGTGCCTCATCTGCAGTCGGCCATAGACATCAGCGTGTCAGCTTTGTGTTAGGCCGCTCTCACACAGGCGTTAGGAAATGTTGCGGTTTGGCCCGCAGCGAAAAACCGTGAGATTTCCGCCGGGAGAACCGCTGCTTCAAAACTCGCTCTTCCGCTGCGGCCGGCGCTCCCATAGAGGAGAGCGCGGCCGCAGCGGGGAAAAAAAATGGACATGCTGCGGTCGGCAAATCCGCGCCGCAGCGGCGGCTTCTGCCGGCTTAGCCGCAGCGGATTTGCCGTCCCGTGTGGATGAGATTTCTGAGAAATCTCCTCCACACGGCTGGCTAATCCCAGGATTAGCGGCTGCATGCGGATTTGCTGCGGCGAAATTCCGCACGGACTTTCCACGGCAAATCCGCCCAGTGTGAACCCAGCCTTAATGTGTTTCCAAGCCCACGCTAAACGCTGTAAAAACGGCTATTGTAAGAGCGACCCGGTGGTGTTTCATCTTGGGGACAGGATAACAGGATGCCAGCGGGGTACGGATCTCTCCCATGATGGAAGCGGGCGCCCCCCATTAACTACAATGGGGACAGTCAGGCCAGGCCATCCGGGCATCTTTCTGAACAAAATAGCGCGGCTTGTGCACAGGAGACGCCACAGATCTGAGCAATGCCTAAAATGACGTCTTCTACAGGGACCTGCGCTACATTCACACGGGCAAACACGATATCGGGCTGAGAAACTCGGCATAATATTGCGCTTGCCAACGTGCCATTTTTTGATGGCGAAGAGTTTTTCATTAAAAATCGCATCGTTTCTGTGAAATCGCGATCCTCGCTCGCACGTGTGAGAAGATTGGAAGCGCTTACCATTGTTTGCAATGGGGAAAATCACATTGCACTTGCATGCTCACCGTACGGCGTGTGCGGGCCATGTGATGTCTAACAAGGTCCCATTGAATACCACGGGCGGAGACAGAACTCGCTGCCATAGAGCCGTATTGTTATAAAGGGAGGAAGGGCTTGTCCCAAGGTCTCCAGGTCCACCATTTTCTTCTTCCTTTTTTTTTTTTTTTAAATTCTGTTATTCTAGAGATTTCTGGCTTCTTTTACACGTTTTTGGGCATTTTTCCTAGCTAAGAAAAAAAAAGTTCATGCAAGTCATGCATTTTTAACAAGCTCGTCTTTGTGGCGTTCTTTGGTCACACGTAAGCTGACCTAATTTTTTTTTTTTTTTACTAAAAAAGCCTATAGAAATACAAGCATGTTATGATTTAGAAAAAAACCAGCAGACCCGAAAGAAGCACCAAATGTTTGGGGGGGGAAAGCGTCGCAACCCCACAAAAGAAAATGCGCAGCTGACCTGCGGACAAAGCAATTTTTTGCCACAGAAATGCAGCATCTAAACACAAAAATACATATATTTTTCCCCCAAAGACTATTGGGCGCTGCTTCCTGGTATATCAAAGTCGCTTATTTTGGCGCAAGGTATATAGTGCAATAAAACTAGACTTTTTGCCATTTTCCGCTAATCCTATCAGGTTTTTTTTGTTTTTTTTTTAAATGGGTGGGGCCTACAATTAGGGGGGGTCGTCACTTTTAACTGCGTCTTATGCCAGAGTCTGGCACCAATTCTATAGCTGCCATCTACACCAGCGACTGGCTCTGGTAAAGTTGGGTAACCGCCATTTGCAGTGACGGTGTAATCCACGGCTTTGCTGAAGGACTCAGGGTTGGAGTTTCAGTGCCATTTTATTGGGGACAGCGCGTTTTGGAATGATACAAAATCTGAAAAAAAGGGGGAAGGTATTGTTCCGAGATCGAATTGTGGCATCCCCTGTGACGCCGTGGATTCCTGCTTCACCGCAGCCATGCTATCTATCTGAGGCGGAGGGGGCCGCAGGGGACAAGCACTGTGTTGCGCCACAAATGCGCTGAGCGTTTTCTGGGTCTCCCGCACATTCGTCTTAGGCTGCCTGTCCACTGGCATTTTTGAATTGCGTCCCCCGCGGCAATGATCCGGCGGCGGGGAACGCAGTGAACGCTTTCCATAGCGTTGCTATGAAAAGCACAACCCCCCCCCCCCCCCCCTGTCCACGATCGAAGAATCATTCTCCGCTCACGGGCGGCAAATCGCAGCCTGCTGCGAATTGCCGCGGTGAGCCTGTCAGCTCCGCCACAGGATACCGCAGTGCCCGTGGACAGGCAGCCTAACTCCTCTTCCTTGTTGGTTGGCGTCCAGCGTTTACCCGGATACAGCGAAGCATTTACTGGTTTGAACCTTCCCAGCCTCACATCTTTTCCTTTGTTCCATGTTGGTCGGCGTCCAGTTTTTTTCCAGACCCGGATGTAAGTAAGAGTTTACTTAACGAGCTGACAGTAGGCGATAACGTCTCATTTAATTGTACGTGACGGCGCGGTATTACTAGTTGCGTCCTGGCCGGGTAACACATCAGTGCGCCCTGTACGTTGCGACACGAAGGATTGTTCCGTCCTCGCCGGCTGTACTGAACGTCGTCCCAATTACATAATAACATAATCCATCTCCATGATCCCGGGCCGCGCTGAGCTAATATTATCGGAGGCCCGCCGGCCGCATGCATATTAAAGCATTACTGAGAATCCGCCATGAATCAATTCATCTTTCCACGCCAGAACCCTGTTTACTTAGCAGCGAAGTCAGAGATCTTCTATTATTCTTGGCGGATATAGATACAGCTATAGTGCCCATATTTACCATTTAATGTAATGGGAGGGCGGGGACCAACTTTTTAGCTAGCCACGCCCACAAATGTTACTTGAATGGAGAAGTACCATTCACAACACCTTTAAGAACGGCGGTACCGGATCCGTTATATATGGGACAACGGCAGTACCTGATGGACCCCATTGACTATAATGGGGTCTGACATTTATCATTGTGGGCTGCGTTATTCTTTTTTTTTTTTTTTTTTTTTCCCTGTAATTTAGCGATGCAGATTTGAACGAGTCTTAACCCTTTAAGCGATTGTCTGCAAGAGCCGTGACTTGTTGACATGGCTGTATTTGTTTAGGACAAGTTGTATTCCTAATGGCAGCATTCTGGGGTACATATAATGTGTTGTAGAACTTTTATTGACATTGGGTTTTTTTGGGGGGTGGGATATAGAAACACCACCCCGAAATTCCATCATTGTTTTTGGGTTTTGTCTTCACATAATTTTCTTATCTGGTTCAGCACGATTACTATGATACCAAGTTTATATAGGCACATAGTAACATTGTCTTCCTTCAGCCTAACATACAATATCTATCTAGTTCAGCCTATTTCAACCCCCCCTTGTTGATCCAGAGGAAGGTGAAATCCCCCAAGAGGCAGAAGCCAATTTAGCCCATTTTGGGGGAAAAATTACTTCATAATTGAAAGTTCCTACCTGACTCCAAGACTATAACCTGTAATATAATAGTGCTCTAGAAAGACATCAAGTTCCCTCTTAAACTCCTCTATGGATTTTGCCATCACCACGTCCTCAGGCAGAGAGTTCCACAGTCTCACTGCTCTTACAGTAAAGAACCTTTTTCTGTGTTAGTGATGAAGCCTGCTTTCTTCTAGACGTAGCGGATGCCCTCTTGTTACCGTCGCAGTCCTGGGTATAAGCAGATCATGGGAGAGATCCTTGTATTGTCCCCTAATGTATTCATACATAGTTATTTGGTCGCCCCTTTTCCAGGGTGAATAATCCCCATAGCACAGAGAGGAGGCGGGCTACTGTGGATCCCTGGGGGATATCCCCATAGTGCAGTGAGGGGGGCGGGGCTAGAGGTCTCCTCCCTGGGATTTCCCTATTGCATATTGAGAGAGCGGGGCTAGATGGTGAATCCCTCTAGCTCCGCCCCTCACCCTCGGTGTAGCCCTCTAACCCAGCCCCCCTCTCTCTCTCACTGCTATGAGGAAATTTCTTGGGGAACCCCATGCTGCGGGGAGGGGTGAAGGTAGTTCCCTGCTGCTGGGGAATTCCCCGCTGCTTACAGCGAGACATTTAAAACATGCTGCCCAGAAGCACATTTTAAATGTCCGCTCTATACTTCTGTTAGTCCCCGCAGGATTAAGGGAACCCCCGCGGGGATGAACTGAACCCTTGGGGCTTCCCCCTCATCCCCACGGGGTCTAACAGGAGCTTACAGCGGGACATTTGGGTTAAGCGGTTCGGCTGCAATCCTCCTAATGACTTCAGCACGCACCAAGATGGGTCAGATCCTATCTTTTCACGCAGCACGAGCCTTAGATGCGGGCCCTGCAGTCACGCATGTCATATCTTGTGAAGGGGAAGGTTTTTTGCGTGTCTAAAATTCCTGCATCTAAACATTTCTGCAGGAAACCCCTAATCTATAATCCAATAGATGCGTTTTTTTCCCCCTTTTCTAATGTGCCTATTTTGCACTAAAACAACGCTCGTATGAATGAGGCCTCGAGTTGTAATCCACACGAAATATTCCAATTTAGATTCCGCCCTGTGAACCTACCTTAGAGGCCCATTTAGACACGACGATTATTGCTCAAAAAAACATCTTTTGAGTGATAATTGTTGTCTATATGTGCCCATCTTTCAGTTTTCTGCCGAAAGACTGTTTTCAGTTCTACTTGAAAACCATCCTTCAGCAGGACCGCATGCTGTGTTCTGCCTGCAGGGAGCTGATTACAGCTGATAACATTGTATCAGCTGTTCTCAGCTGTCAGGCAGATCAAAGGGAATGTAATCAGGGAACAGTGGGTGGTTTGTTCCCTGATTACAGCTCCTTGTGGCTCACATGCTGCTACCTGGTACTAATAGGCATTAGTAGCCAGTAGTAGTTTATGCAAAATAATCGCTCAAAGGCCATCTGTGGAGCGATCATCTCTGCAGTGCACCTTAAGGCCTGTGTGACACGAACGTATTTGCACATTTTGTGATTTCAATGGGTTCTTTCAGATGTGCTCAAAATACAAAGTATGTTCTATAGGTTTCCTGCCCGTTTGCCCACAAAGTTAGCACATATTGAACTAATTAATTTAATTGCCCATTACAATGAATGGGGGCAGGGTTGTGTGTTTTATTTTATTTTTTTGGGCTCATGCAAATATACATGATTTGTGCACGCAAAAAGTGGTGAAAAACCGACCATTTTTTCCTTTTCAATTTTTGTGGTCGGTTTTTGGTAAAATACATTAAAAAAAGGAATGGTTTTGCATGTAACTCGATAGCGTGCAATTCTGATCCGTTTTTTCATGCTCTCATATAAAATAGTAGACTATTATTCAACAAGAATTGCATAAAAATAGGACTACCTGTCTGAATTAACCCCTTCAAATGATTGGGTTCTTTTCTTGTGCTAGTTCTGTCCATTTTGGAATCTGGCAGAACTCACACAGCCGAAGGGCTTATTCACACATCTGTATATTAGTCAGGATTTCACGCCCGGCCGATATACGGTGTCCCTTTCTGCAGGGGGAGGCGGCGGGCCGGGAGCAGTGCACTGAGCTCCCGGCCCCTCGCCACTGTTTGCAATGGGAGGGATGGGGGCGGAGCTAAGTTCCACCCCCTCCCGTTGCAAATAGTGGCGAGGGGCCGGGAGCTCGGTGCACTGCTCCCGGCCCGCCGCCTCCCTCTGCAGAAAGGGACACCGTATATCGGTCGGGTGTGAAAACTCAGCTGGTATACGGACGTGTGAATAAGCCCTAAGGCTGGGTTCTCGCACGACAGAATCCCGCCAGAAATCTCACGCTTTGGCCGCAGTGAAAAACCGCGAGATTTCCGCCGGGAAAGCACTGCTTCAAAACCCGCGGCACTTAGCTATAAATGCGTTGGATTTTTCTGATGCAGAGCCCAATGTGGTTGCTGGGTGCGGCCGGGGGTCACATGCGGACTTACCCCACTCAGCGGGTAAAAGTCTTCCGTCACCCTTTATTGCACTGAACAGGAAATGCAGAAAAAGGCAAGTGGGTCAACTTTTTTTCAACCCGGACGTGAGACCCTTTAGATTTTGGGATTAATGGGAAAGCCTCATTAGTTGTTACATGATATCATCCAAGATCTTTGGACGGATCGAACAAAACGGACCCTTTCATCCCCATAGGTGTGCCGATTATCGCCCCCGCACCCCTATTCAAGGTCTGATCTACGGCGACCTTCTGCTGTCTGCGGTGTTTCAGTAGTACAACAAGCAGCACGTTGCCGGCTGGAGGCAGCACAGGTGACCCAAATGAAATTCCCTATAAATATGGAGCGCTGCTCCGAGTCGCCCGTCGGTGCGTAGACCTACAAAGAATGCATATGAAAGACAATAGCTCCCATCTGGCTCGGATCTCTATCTATCGCCGGAGACGCACGTCTGCCTGGGATAAAAGTTTACTACAATAACAAGCGTGTTTACCGTAAAGGCCCAGCGGCCTCACCCGGGGTCTGCGCCCTTAATAAACCCATCACTTGTTTTCGTGCAGGTCACCCATCTGTGTGTAAGTAATGGAGGATGTGGCAGATGCAGGGTAATCTCCGGCAATGTAATGTCATGACCGGCGACGATGGTGCAAAGATGGCTCGCTCTCTGTATATAAGCCTCTTGGCTGGGTACCGTAGTGGGGTTTACCAATACCCCAGGCCTGAGTGTGATTAGAGCAGCTAAGGTCACCCTGCAGTCTTTGGCTGTACAACCCAAGTCATGGCCAGAGTTGCTGTGTATCCCTAGCCATATCATCTGTGGGAGATGCCATGGACAGCATACAATGTCTCCCAGAATGCAATGCTTTACACTGGGTCTCGGCTAGGCTGCTGGGTGCGGTATTTGTCAGCAAAGTTCTAATAGAAGCCAGCAGCATTATAAGTGCAGCTCTGGATGTGACTAGAGGATAAGGACTTGTATCACAGCAGTAACTGTTTCATTCTTCTCCTTTTCTCCAGCATGGACAAGGACAGCCAAGACGTCTACCAGGAGCTCAACGAGCTCAAGAATAAGTTCCAAGCGATGAGGAAACAGATCAACAACATGCCTGGCATCGACATGAGCCCCGAACAGCAGCAGGGGCATCTCCAGAGCCTGCGGGCGCAGGTCCAGACCAAGAACGAGCTCCTGCAGAAATACAAGAGCCTCTGCATGTTCGAGATCCCGAAAGACTGAAGTTGGGGGATAGACAGGAGCTGCAGACTGTATGGTCCCATGTAGGAGTGCGGGGCGGACTATGCGGGGCCCCTGCATGTACATGTGACAGCGAGGTCCCTCGGTCAAAGTCATTACTGGAGCCGCATGCACTGAATGAGGTCCCAAATGTAATGATGCTGCTATTGTTCTTATATAATGGTTGGAAATACACAAAGCCGAGGCTCTGTAAGGTTGTGCGGCTGGCACCACGTGATTCAGTCCTTCACGGAGGTAATGGATGGGTGGCGCCGGGTGTGGAGGTGCTGGGGCTGGTTTTCTTTTTTTAGTTTTAAAGGGAGGGTCACTGTTAGATCCCTTTTACCATAGGGGCTCTGAAGACACGGAGCAGGTGCCCTTCGGAGTGCTAATATAACCTGGTGAAAGGTACAACGTGGCCGCGTTAAGTGCGGATTTTGCCATGGATTAGTTGCGGAAGTGCTGCAGATTTTAAGGGCTCATGTCCACGGGCGGGTCGGATTCTACATACGGGAGCCCGCAGTGGAATCCGACCCTTGCCCATGGCTGGGGACCCTGATTATCCGTCCGGGTCTTCTTTTTTCTGTACTGCAGATGTGTGTGGATGCGCCAGCCGGCGCGCCGCCGCCCATGTGCAGTAGAGTTGGTTTTTTTGGTTTTTTTTTAAACTCCTGCTTCCCACAGAATCCGCAGCTCATCTCAATTGCAGCTGCGGACACCCATATTGCTCTACTGCGAATTGTCGGCGCAGCGAATTCCGCCATTCAAGTCCGCCTGTGGACATTGGGCCTGACCCTTGATGAATCCTGCAGCATAAATACGCATGCTGCAGATCTAGAATCTGCAATGTTGGTGGAAATCATCTGCAGCGTGTGAAGGAGATTTTTGACCTTTCTGAAGGCGGCCTAAAAGAAGAAAAAATTTGGCGCATGTTCTACTCCGATTCAGTTTGTTGGACGTTGGTTACCCATTCCAGGCAGTGGGTGCTGACAGAAAGGAGTATAAACGGGTAACATCTTAGTGCAGACTGGCAGATGGGTTTAATCTGTCTGTTTTTCATGCATTACAATTGGAAGCGCTCGACTGAATAAGCCCTTAGTAAGTTGCCCCTCACATCCACTCGGGTCAGCGGGCTGCAACAATATGCATTTTGGGGGATATTGAATAAATGCCCTAACTTATACGAATCTGTATGTGTCCAATTCCCTTTCCCTCCAGCTTGTTGTGTTTATCTTGTTCCGCAGGGCCTGCCAAGTCTCTGTCGCTGGACCCATTCTGACCACCAATGGAAGATCTGGCTATTTAAAGGAGGTTTCCAGGCAAATACTATTAGTAACCCATCCTCTAGGATAAGTTATCAATAGTTGATTGGCTGGAGTCCACGACTCGGGTACCCAAGCCGATCGCTTGCCCACGGTCACCGCCACAACACACGGGTGCGGAGAGGAAGCAGTTAGTGTAGTGGCTGGCGCTCGGAATTGCAGCTTTTGCTCAAATCAATGAGCGCTGTGCCTGCGGTTACAAGTGCTGGATGCTACACGGGTTGGAGCAGCTTCTACTTTATACCCCGGTATGTCGTGGCGCTAACTGTGGGTGCCTGAACAGCGGATCGGCTGGGATCTACTGCTCGGGACCCTGGCTCTTCAACTATTCTGACCTAGCCTGAGGCTACATCATCAATAGTATTTACCTGGAAATCCCTTTTAAAGGGGGTTTCCACTGGAACACATCCATCACCTGCCAGACCCCCACTGACCCCTCCTGCACCTAATGGAGAAGAGGCAAAATCCTTGTTGGTCTTTCCATCAGCTTTACTTGCTGCCATTAATGCCTAAGGTGTCAGTGCCAACTAATGGTCTGCCTTATGGCCGCACCCATTGTAATTACCACCGAGTGATAACAGGACTTGCAGATTCTTTGAGGTCGGCCCTGATGATGCCAGCCTTGCACTATCTCTTAAGACGTCAATGATTACGTTAATGAAGCCTTGATTGAATATAATTTACATAGCTGGGTATGAAAGCTCTCAAAAGAAGGCATTACCTCCGTCATTCCGATATGAGAGTGGGTGCATCAGCGCCCGTCTGTACCGTTTTTAAGGCTGAATCATTAATGCTGAGTCTGCAGCCTCGGGGAGGGCAGGAGATACGTTCGTTGTTACTGTGTATCGTGTGCCGCTCCAAGGGTCTGACGTCAAGAGATGAAAGACGGGGAACATATATACCATCGGCAGCTGATATTCTCCATCCTTATGTATCCTCCTCACCCACCTTTGCATAATTGGGGGTGAACATATAAGGGGCTTGTCTTGTGCACCATCCAACTAGCATACGGACGTCTAAAGTGTGGCCTGACTGGGTCTCCGGACTTAAACTCGGAGAATCGTACGCACGTAGGATGCACTGAGGTCAGGCCCATATGCTAAACGGATGGTGCACAAGACAGTGTGGGTAACCCCTAAATCTGCCACTGGGGAATTCTGCTTCAAAACCTCCATGTGGATTTGCCTGCAGAAGTAAGCCATTTGATGCAGAATTTTCCACGCCTTGCGTTAAGTATTGCGGAAATATTTTCCCTTCTAACAGCTCCTTGAAGATTCCTTATTTTTCTCAAAGTAACTTTTGCAACATTATGTAAAATATGGCGTGGGCGACCATATCTGATCGTCAGTAAGTCCCATAGAATGTCATACATTCCACAGTGGACAGACTGGGCTGTTATCGCATGACATGCACTGATCTCTGATGCACATCGAGTGCCTTTATGCAGCCAACACAGTTTGTTTTTTAGATATTGCC
Source organism: Eleutherodactylus coqui (assembly GCF_035609145.1). Classification (NCBI taxonomy): domain Eukaryota; kingdom Metazoa; phylum Chordata; class Amphibia; order Anura; family Eleutherodactylidae; genus Eleutherodactylus; species Eleutherodactylus coqui. The sequence goes on along the minus strand of NC_089844.1, from coordinate 149,937,746 downwards.
CCTAGAGGGCGCAACGTGACCCATGTAGCTGCAGGAGGGGCTATATGTCTATTTTCTTCCCATAGATTCAGGCAATCTATTGGGTAATTCTGGTATAACCCAGTATGGCCATCATTACAGCTGCTGCAGGGGGCGCCACTGAGCTCTCCCAGGCTGCTGAATATTCATAATTCCCCCTTAGACACACTTCTCACTGGGCCGTTTTGCCATTCTGGAGCTGTGATAATTCTCAGACTGCTTTCAGGTGAGTATAACACAGGCACACGTTTGCGCCCAGATCACAGTTGAGTGGCCCGACCGTGGTTTTACTGGCCTGGCATGGTTTTACATCATCGTGCTAAGGGTTTGGACCAGTTGACCCTTGGGCGGGCCACGACACTTCTATGTAATACAGGCACATTCCGCTCAGGTGTAAGCCGGCTGAGGCCTTGGGGCTCATTCACATCTGTGTTACGGCTTTGTATCTCTCTGTGTATTTGAAGCAGCAAAACAGAATTAAAATAAAAAAAGGTCCCTCGCCCCCCCCCCCCCCCCCCCCATTGATTACAATAGGTCTCCAAAAAACCTATTGTTTTTGCTTTAGCAGAGCAATGGCGCAGTCTGCAGCATCTCCTATTCTGATTTCTTGGACAACAGTCGCCCATTTAAGTCAGTGGGTGCACAAAAAAAATAATTTGCGCCCCTTCGATGACATCAGTCCGTGCTTACGTTTTCATGGATCGCTACTACGCCGTTCTAAAAAAAAACTGGTCCTCCTGGCGCACAATAGAAACAGATGCCACACGACATGAAGAAAATGGGCATGCAACATACGGGCGCACACGGATATTTACACGCATTCTAATCGGTCTGTTTATCATGGACCACAAGTGAAGATGCTGATGGAACGTGGCCTTTTTCTGCCTCCCCTGAATCTAATTGGACTCTCATTATTGTCTAATGACTGGCGCATTGTGCCGACCGGCTTCTGCCATCACACGTTTTGTAAAAGTGGGAGCAGACTGCAGGTTTCGTAGATCCCTGCTAATTACAGGCGTACAGCAGGGTGTTGGTCTCCCACCACGTGGCGCCGTCCCATGGATGCACATGTTTAATGCAGATGGTCACACCCGCTGGTGAAAGCTCCTTCACAGAACAAGCCCTCGTGTGTCTTATGCCAGGGTGTGCCTCTGCCGGAGCTCAACAGCTCCCAGTATACTGGCTGCTAGAGCATGCTGGGAGTTGTAGTTCAGCAGCGTCTTGGAGACCAGAGACTTGGGGTATGAGCTGGACCCACAAACATCGCAGAATCTGTGTTCGATTTTTCAGCATGGATGCCGCCTTCACGCGGGCGGGAATGCAACGGTCTACTGGCATCACTGCATGCAAAATTCCTAACGCAGATTTTTCGTCCAAAAGTGACATCTGTTATTCCTACGCGTGAATTTGAAATCTGCGCCGTATGGGACACTTTACTGAGATGGAAGCCGCTGAAGAATCTGTGTCAAATGGCGCTCGATTTGGTGCAAATTCAGCGCAGATTACACACCTTCAACTGAGAGGGCGAATCTGCCATGTCTGTCTGCTAAGACCGTGTTCACACAAGTGTTTCCATTATGGAGGCACGTGCCGGCCTAACTGCCACCCCGAACTCGCAGCATCATGCATCACTATCATACTGGGATAGAGATGAGGAGCCCAGCAGATGGGCAGGAACACGCGCCCGTACTACGCTCATGCGGCCTGCGGGTACAGTCATCCTTCCATCTGATTTTCAGATTAGATCATTTTAAATAGTTTTATTCACCCATCCGATTTTTTTTTTTTTAATGGAATGAACAGTCGGAGCGAAGAAACCGCAGTGTCCGCACTTGGGAGTTTAGGATCTTCATTGCCCATTCAAGTCTATGGATGCGATTAAAAAAACGGATTGCACTTGTTTAATGCAAATGTGATCTGTTGTTATTGCATGTAACCATAAAAAACGTGCAGAACCTTCGATTACATTATTTAGGCCCGCGGGTAAAATCCGGACGCAAAACGGATAAGAATTGCACCGGAAAAGAAAAAATCATTGAAACGTAAAATAATAGTGTGTAAAGTCTCCCCTCACGGGCGACAGCAATAGGGACGCTACAAAACTGCGGCGATAGGGCAGCTCTGTTCCTGTGATTGTGTAGCGTCAGCCATGCTTTTTCTTGAGAATAATCACATCAGATCGCTGCCGCCCGTGATAAAACTGCGCAATTTTTTTATTGCAAAAGTCAATAGTTTTTACTGTTAAAATTGCATTGCACAAAAATCACAAGTCCGTGCGATAAACAAGGGGGCTACAGAATGAAACATGGGGGATTAAAAGAAAAAAAAAACCACATCGCAGACAGGTAGAGCGTGCCACGAAAACTTCGCTAATGGTCAGACCATGAAAACAGCCGGCCGATACACGCTACTGTGTGATGGATGGGGTGGCATATACCCCACCGGGGGAGGGAGGAGGCAGCCCTTCCCTCCCCCTCGCGGGCTCTCTGCAATGGTTTCCTTCCCATTTGCAGCATGTCCTATCCTTCTACGTTTTGCGATATTTTCAAATTGGCCAATGCATAAACTTGCCATTTTTGTGCAATTCGTTTAACAGTCCTATTGACTTTCGTGCTTTAAAAAAAAAAAACAAAAAAAAAACACAAACACTTATTGCAGGCAGTAGTGATGATGCGAGAGTCAACTAATCGCAGTGCTGACGTTTTGAAATTCCTGAGCGCAATTGGGATTTTGCTGGGATTTTCGTGATCGCCGGTGCCATAATAGACCCAAAATTACATTAAAAATTGGTCCGACTTTAGAACTGAAGAACACACACCTGTGTGAATAAACCCGCACATCCCGTCTTCATTCGCTATGCAGCTGAATGCAGTTTATTGTTCACTGTTGTCAGCCACTTCATGCTAGGGAGCAAACTCTTATCAGTGAGATGACTGACAGAAAGTCCGTAAATCTCCTCAATCCGCAGTCTGGAGTGTGGGAGAACTCCTGCAAACACAGGGAGAAGATACAAACTATGGAGACGTTGTCCTGGTCAGAGTTGAACCCAGGATCTCATCGCTGCGAGGCAACAGTGCTAACCACTGAGCCACCGTGCCAACTTGTGATTAATATCAGCTGCTGCTATAAGCTGCCAATGTAGGGGTACTGGCCCTTTAAATGGATTATATGAAAATGTCCATTAAGGCTCTATATTCACACATCTGGGTATTTTGTCTCCGGGCAGGCAGTGTTTGCAACGGGCCGCACACTGACCAGTTAACATTTCAGAAATGTGATTTTTTTTCTTTATGTGGACCCATAGTCTGGGCAAAAACATTGGCACATGCCCCATTTTCACCCATATTACAGACCTGAACAGGACATGCAATGTCTGCTGCCCGCAGGCTTGGGCAGTCCAATGCCAATTGCACCCAAAAGTGTAAAGTGCAACTTGTATACACTGGTGTAAATAAACTTATAGAAAAGCTTCAGATTTTGGACTTTTTTTTTAATCCTGCTGCCAATATGGATTTGGGGGGAGGGGGATAAGGTCTGATCACACAGACCCCCACAAAGTGTCTCTGGGTTTGGGGGGAATTAATCCATTTCTTGCAGCACTTTATCAAAGACCCTTCTTCATGTGATCATTAATTACCCGCTTCATCAGTTATTGCCTCTAGCAATCCATAGTATTGCTCTACTCCTGCGCACTTGGTTGTGTGAAACTACTCCACCCAGCATAGAAACTTCTACCACTCTAGTGTTATACTGTCAATTCCCCATATGGCCAGCAGGTGGCACTGTGTGACAGCTCTAGTGAATTCATAGGGAACACTTGATGTAATTAGCGTTTTGCGGCAGCTGCTTCAGCGCTTCTTGAGATAGACAAATGCAAAATACACATTTTTTATAGGCTCTGTGCACTTTTATCAGATGGGCATGTGATCCTGCAGCCTACACACAGACCCTTTGTATTTATTACCTAATGTTCCCAGCAACTATGAATGGTATACGGATGTAGCAAACGTTAACTTGACGTCTAATGTGTTACGACAATGTACTACAAATGCTGCAAGTCAATTTGTCAGTCATGTTAGCGATTGCTGCATCTGTACCTCTACCGCACTGTAATACTTGTTGGGATTATAATAGAAAGAGAAACAAATATAAGTTTTCATTTTGTTTATTACGTAAAAAAGACATAAAACGGACAACAATGAAATATTCGACCAGGTACAAACAAGTGGATTTGTTCAGATCCATGTACAATACTCCAGGAGAGTGCCGAAGCACAATGTAAACAGTCACTGAGTCCTTGCACCGCGCAGTCCGCCGTTCCCCCCTCTCCCTAAACACTTGACAAGTCCAGATTGTGGCTCGCACAGGAGAGGAGGGGGTAGGGACGGACAGACGGAGTACTACAACTCTCACAGAGCTCGATCGGCATACGCCAAGTCCAATATACACCTCTCACCGCTGCTTCTTGTCATACAGTCCAGTATCAGCAAGGCCGGCCACTACTTTCCACTCGAAGGCCCGACCAGAAGGCACGGAGGGGCAAAACGGTTTCCCCTCTACGGTCATGCCTCCACGGCTCGGCTTTTTTTATTTTTTTGGCCACTGCCAAGATCTTTTGTTTCTCTATGTATATATTTATAAAGCCCGCTAGGCTTAGTGACGGCTCGGCCCTAGCTGATGACGCATCGCTCCTTGTCCTTACTTTGGCTACCACCAATAGCTTTTTCTCGGATATACATTAAGTCACTATGGATGCTTGGTCTTCGGGCAAATGGAGCTATGATGCCATAGGCGTCTCCGTCTTCCTTCACCTTCTTCCCCTTGATGGACTTTTTGTGCAAGATCTCACAGTACTGGACAGAGACCTTACGGTGGAGGTCTGGGCTCATCTCACTAGGTAACTTGGCCATGGTGAAGAGAGCTTGGAACATCTCATCCAACTGGGAGTTCTTCTTGGCAGAGACCTCAAAGTAGGAGCAATTATTGTCCTGTCCAACCAACTGTTCAATTTCATGGGCTTGGACCTCTCGGTAGAAATCCCGATCGCCCTTGTTGCCACAGATGACTAGAGGGACATCGATGTTCTCTTTGGTCTTGTTCTTTAGACAGGATTTGGTCTCAATGATCTGTTGCTTCAAGCGTTGGACTTCCTCAAAGGAGTCTCGGTTGTCAAGACTGAAGACCAAGATAAAGACATCACCTGGAGAGAAAAAGGAGAAGAACAGGTTAGTGGCTGAAGAAGACTCTGGAGGGTTCATCCTGCATCTCAAGACTAGACTAAGCAGCTCATGGAAGAGATCTGCACATCAAAAGGCTGAAGGACGCAGAACTAGACAGGACCAGGCATGAAACCCAACAACTAGAAGTTCACATCTCATCTGCAAGTCACATCTACTGCACCCACCCATGACTTTCTAGTATTTCTAGTTCCACAACTGCTGTAGACTATGCAACAAGTAGCTACTTCTAGAAGTTTAAGGCTTATATGCTAATCTTGGAGATGTCTGAGGGCAAGAAATGCAACTTCTACATACAATAGGTCCTATTTATGGGACTTCTAGTATCTCAATAACTTTAGATCTATCAAAGTAACAGCTCAGCCATGAGAATATTCTGAGACATCTGCTGCAGGGAGATATTGTAGTAGATGAGTGCTAGCTCTGCAGCCCAGCCATGCATTGTGGTACTCACCAGTAAGGATGGATAGTCTCCTCATGGCAGGGAAGGGATGGTTCCCGGAGGTGTCCAGGATGTCCAGCTGGTACACCTCCCCCCTGATGCTGTAGAACTTGCGGTGGAAGTCCTCTATAGTCGGGGTGTACTGCTCCTCGAAGCGGCCGCTCAGGAAGCGGGAGACGATGGAGGTCTTGCCCACCTTGGAGGAGCCCAGGATGACCATGCGGTAGCAGTTCTTGGCCGGGATGTTGAGCTCGGTCTCGTTGGGACACATCTTCTTGATCATTGCTGTCAGTTTGCTTCTGACTGTGCACGGAGCGTCGGCGCTGAGCAGCATAAGGACAAGGCTGAGGCTGGAGGAGAGCGAGAGGCAATTGTCAGCTGCTGCTGCCTGCCGCCGCTTATATAGACGGGCCGGACACGCCCCCTACTGCGTCACCGTGTCACTACAGAGCTGAGCTCAGTGCTGGCAGAGAGAAGGCAGAGGCTGTGCGGAGCGGACAGTATAGTATAGGGATCCACACAGGGGCACACTGTCTACAAGAGAACATACACGGGGGTACACTGTATACAGAAGCACATACACAGGGGTACACTGTGTCTACAAGAGAACATACACGGGGGTACACTGTATACAGAAGAACACACACAGGGGTACACTGCATCTACAGAAGAACATACACAGGGGTACACTGAGAACATACACGGGGGTACACTGTATACAGAAGAACATACACAGGGGCACACTGTATCTAGAGAAGAACATACACAGGGGTACACTGTATACAGAAGAACACACACAGGGGTACACTGTATCCAGAGAAGAACATACACAGGGGTACACTGTATACAGAAGAACATACACAGGGGTACACTGTATCTAGAGAAGAACATACACAGGGGTACACTGCATCTGTAGAAGAACATACACAGGGGTACAATGTATACAGAAGAAAATACACAGGGGTACACTGTATCTACAGAAGAACATACACAGGGGTACACTGTATACAGAAGAACATACACAGGGGTACACTGTGTCTACAAGAGAACATACACGGGGGTACACTGTATACAGAAGAACATACACAGGGATACACTGTATACAGAAGAACATACACAGGGGTACAATGTATCTGTAGAAGAACATACACAGGGGTACACTGTATACAGAAGAACACACACAGGGGTACACTGTATACAGAGAAGAACATACACAGGGGTACACTGTATACAGAAGAACATACACAGGGGTACACTGTATACAGAAGAACATACACAGGGGTACACTGTATACAGAAGAACATACACAGGGGTACAATGTATACAGAAGAACATACACAGGGATACACTGCATCTGTAGAAGAACATACACAGGGGTACAATGTATACAGAAGAACATACACAGGGGTACACTGTATCTACAGAAGAACATACACAGGGGTACACTGTATCTGTAGAAGAACATGCACAGGGGTACACTGTATCTATAGAAGAACATACACAGGGGTACACTGTATCTAGAGAAGAACATACACAGGGGTACACTGTATCTAGAGAAGAACATACACAGGGGTACACTGTATCTAGAGAAGAACATACACAGGGATACACTGCATCTGTAGAAGAACATACACAGGGGTACACTGCATCTGTAGAAGAACATACACAGGGGTACACTGCATCTGTAGAAGAACATACACAGGGATACACTGTATCTGTAGAAGAACATACACAGGGGTACACTGTATCTGTAAAAGAACATACACAGAGGTACACTGTATCCAGAGAAGTACATACACAGGGGTACACTGTATCCAGAAATGTACATACACAGGGATACACTGTATCTACAGAAGAACATACACAGGGATACAATGTAACTAGAGAAGTACATACACAGGGATACAATGTAACTAGAGAAGTACATACACAGGGATACAATGTATCTACAGAAGAACATACACAGGGGTACATTGTATTTACAGAAGAACATACACAGGGATACACTGTATCTACAGAAGAACACACACAGGGATACACTGTATCTAGAGAAGAACATACATGTGCATAGGAGATCACACAGGGATACCTCGTATCAACAGAAGACCATACACAGCGATAAAGTGTATTTAGAGAAGAACATACACATGTATAGGAGATTATACACAGGGATTCAGTATATCTGTAGAAGAATATACACAGGGATACAGTGTATCTACGAGAATATACACATGTATAGGAGATCACACAGGGATACGTTGTATCTATAGAAGAATATACACAGGGATCACACATATGGATATATTGTATCTATAGAAGAACATACACAGTGATACATGTATAAGGGATGACACACAGGGATTCTGTGTACTTATAGAAGACCATACACAGGTATACATGCATAGGAGATCATACATAATATATCCACTGTATAGGAGAAAATACACAATACAATGTATCCATAGGAGAACATACACAAGTATGGAGTGCATTTACAGGAGATGACACACAGTGTATCTACTGTATAGGAAACAATACACAGGGATGTAGTGTATCTATAGGACACCACACACAGGTATACATGCATAGGAGATCACACACAATATATCTATTGAAAAGGAGAAAATATGTATCTATAGGAGAACATACACAGGTATACAGGTGACCTGCAGATCATATACAGTATCTACAGGAGATCATACACAAGGATACAGTGTATTTACAGGAGATTACATACAGGTGTATATTATAATACACAGGGATACAGTGCTTCTATAGAAAACCATACACAAGAATACAGTGTATCTACAAGACACCATGCACAGGAATAGAATGTATGTATAGGAAACCATACTGTACAAGTATACAGTGTACTATAGGAGATCACACACAAGGATGCAATGTATCTACTGTATAGGAAAAATACACAGGTGTACAATGTATCTATAGGAGATCACACACAGGTATAGAATGTATTATGCACAAGTACACTATGTATACAGGAGATCACACACAAGTATACAAACGATCTAGATCTTGTAATACTTAATATACAATATATCTAGTGGAAATCTCAGTATATACAGAGCACATCTCTAGTAGATCATAGCACAAATTACATTGTGTCTATAGGAGAGGATAGTAATATACACAGGTGCACGATATATTTCTGTGCATATACTGTAGCATACAATGTATCCACTGGAGATCATAGCACATCCAAAAAGAGACCACCTACAGGAGATCGCAGTGATAATAGTATTCCCTCAGACCCCTTAACACAGCACTTATGTTATACTGGGCATCTATAGGTCTCCTGGCAGACTGAGCATGGCATGTTCTAATTATACAGAGCATCACCTATATGCACGCATCTCCTTCCCCTTATCAGATTGTCAGCTCTGTGGGCCAGAATTACCATTCTCAATCCATGCATGTCCTCACAAATATTGTATAACCTGGAGCCTGTACGTTATATACCAACATAGTTCTATGAAGGAGCTGAGCCACAGAGCTTACACTCATTTAAGGTGAACACTTGCATGTGCTGATTGTTGATAGGAGCAGATAGTGTCTGGTGTGTTCCCATGTATAACACAGCCCTGTATTTCCTCTATCCTCTACACCAGGGGGTCTTGTTAATATTTAATAGGCAGATATTATCTCACAGCACATGCTCCTGCATTACCTCCCTCGCTGCAGCGCTCATCCTGGTGATTATTTGCAGGTTGTCTCCATGCAGAATGTCTATGGATTAGTTTGTGCCCTTGCAATGACTGCCATTGTGCTTATACTGCACCGGAGACATCCTGCAGCGCCTCTAATTGCTTTGTGAGGCTGGTGAGGGGAGTTTTAAGGAAGGTGCTATGAAAACTTTATTTTTAATTGACCCCGCACTCTATGCTTCAGTCTTCAAATATTTATGTGTGAGCACTATGCCTTTAATAAATAGACTGGTATATTAGAGTGTTCAGGTGCAGTACTGGCCTGGGCCGCTAGAGGGCGCTAGAGATCTGAATCTTCTTGGGTCTTCTGATATCAGATTGACAGTCACTGAAGCTGTTGTGATCAGTGATTTGTCTTTGGATGTAAACATGTGGATTATCAGGGACTCAGGTGGCCGGAGGTAATCATCAGCCTCTGAGATGGAAGTGGCCTCAGGAAATGAGAAGACGGAGGTTAAAAATAAGGGACTTATTATTTTATCAGCATAATATGGAAATAGTTGCTATCTCTCTCCACGTGAGTACGGACTGGCTCACAGAGGACGACAAGCGTCTTCCATTTTCTTAACCAATTCCTTTTGTAGGGTCCCCTCACCTGTTCTTGTAATATATATATATATATATATACACTGAATGGCCACTTTATTAGAGCCCCCCATCAAGTAGTGCATTGCACCTCCTTTGGCCTTCATAACCCCCCTATAATGGCTCCAGTAGTAATATTGATCCCCATAGTGACCTCACTAATAATAGTGACCACGTTAGTGGCCCCAGTAGTAATGGTGACCTCTATAGTCAACCTAATAGTAATCGTGTCCCCCACAGTGGCCCCAGTAGTAATAGTGACCTTGTTAGTGGCTACAGTAGTAATAGTAAACCCCATAGTGGCCCCAGTAATAATAGTGACAATGTTAGTGGCTCCAGTAGTAATAATGAACCCCATAGTGGCCCAGTAGTAATAGTGACCATGTTAGTGGCTCCAGTAGTAATAGTGTCCCCCACAGTGGTCTCAGTAGTAATAGTGTCCCCCACAGTGGCCCCAGTAGTAATAGTGACCATGTTAGTGGCTCCAGTAGTAATAGTGAACCCCATACTGGCCCCAGTAGTAATAGTGACTATGTTAGTGGCTCCAGTAGTAATAGTGTCCCCACAGTGGCCCCAGTAGTAATAGTGACTATGTCAGTGGCTCCAGTAGTAATAGTGTCTCCCACAGTGGCCCCAGTAGTAATAGTGACCATGTTAGTGGCTCCAGTAGTAATAGTGACCATGTTAGTGGCTCCAGTAGTAATAGTGACCATGTTAGTGGCTCCAGTAGTAATAGTGAACCCCATACTGGCCCCACTAGTAATAGTGACCATGTTAGTGGCTCCAATAGTAATAGTAAACCCCAGAGTTGCCCAGTAATAATAGTTACCATGTTAGTGGCTCCAGTAGTAATAGTGAACCCCATAGTGGCCCCAGTAGTAATAGTGACTATGTTAGTGGTTCCAGTAGTAATAGTGTCTCCACAGTGGCCCCAGTAGTAATAGTGACCATGTTAGTGGCTCCAGTAGTAATAGTGACTATGTTAGTGGCTCCAGTAGTAATAGTGAACCCCATAGTGGCCTCAGTAGTAATAGTATCCCCCACAGTGGCTCCAGTAATAATAGTGACCATGTTAGTGGCTCCAGTAGTAATAGTGAACCACATAGTGGCCTCAGTAGTAATAGTGTCCCCCACAGTGGCCCCACTAATAATAGTGACCATGTTAGTGGCTCCAGAAGTAATAGTGAACACCATAGTGGCCCCAATAGTAATATTGACCGTATTAGTGGCCTCAGTAGTAATAGTGACCTCCACAGTGGCCCCAGTAGTAATAGTGGCCCTCATAGTGTCCCCAGTAGTAATAGTGTTCCACATACAGTGGAATAGTAACCCCCCATAGTGGCCCTAGTAGTATTAGTGTCCCCTATATTGGCCCCAGTAGTAATAAGTGACCCTTATAGTAGTCCCAGTAGTAATAGTAACCCTGTTATTGGCCTCTGGCTGGGCAGCATCCCTACAGGCATTCCACCCACCCAGCCTGCAGCTCCAGTCTGGTGGCGGTAACATCCGCTGCTGAGTCTGGGACTGCTGACCTCTCCCCTTGGCTACTGCGCTGTGTACAGGATGGTGGACGCAGACACCGGAGGGAAGAGATCAGTAGTCACGGACTTTGCACTGCTGCCGCCGGAACAGAGCTGCAGGCTGGGTGAATGGAATGCCTGTTAGGATGCTGCATGGTTGGTGAACAGCATAAATTGAGGTGGAGAGCCAGATTAGGCTCGCAAGCCTTGTGTTTGACATGTGCTCTAGATGATGAAATCCTTCTGCAGGAATATCGGCCCCTGCGGACAGGAAGCTTCTTGTAGTTGTTGCAGATGAGATGGCGGTGCTGACAGGTTCTGATCAGCTGACAGGAAGGGGTCATCGATTCATACTGCTTGTGCCAAATTCTGACCTCCCATCAGCACAGGGCAGCAGAAATCTGGATCCATCTGAGCAGGAGATGTTTTTCCACTGCTCAGTGATCCAATTTTTGTGCTCTTTTGCCCCCCGGAGTCTCACCATTTTTTAATGCGATTGTCAATGGGACTTTCTAATGTTAAAAACACATCGCACAAAAATCGTAAAGCACCAACCTGCGATGTGTTTTTAACATTAGAAAGTCCCATTGACGATCGTGTTAAAATAACACAGTGATATCACAGCGTTAAAAACACGCAAGTGGGTAGGAGCCCTTCGACACAATGGCATTGGAGCTGGTCTTCTGCTGTTATAGCCCATCAGTACTAAGGAATAACGAGTTGTGCGTTCGGACACGTTAGTTGGAGTCCCACCATTGTATTCGGCCGCTCCTGACTGTGCAGCGCCTGTTGGTCAGAATGATTCCTGACATCCTCCTCTGACCCCTTTCGGTGATGAGTTGTTTCTGTCCACAGGATCCCATTCTGCTGGATGTTTTCCTCCATCACACCATTCTCTATATACTCTCCACACCAATGCATGAGAAAACACCACAAGGCTGTCAGTGACATCCCGGCCCGGCTAGTCCAGCACTGATGACCGGACCTCGTTGGAAGTCACTCAGATCGCTGGATATTTCCTTCTAATGTGGATTCACACTGAAACGGATCCATGGAGAACTTGTCATGTGATTTTATGCTGCACTTCGGGGTTACGGGGAGAATCTCAATACAGGGAAGCGCCAATCATGAGAGCCCCGGGCTCTAATAAAGGGGCCACTCAGTCTCTATATATAAATAATACGTGTGTACTTATTACTGGAGTGTTAACATTGGAATACTACCACACTGTGCCAAATAATACTTGCTTTGACACGTAATCTATGTACATAGTGACTCCACCAGCAGAATAGTGAGTGCAGCTCTGCAGTATAATACAGGATGTAACTCAGGATCAGTACGGGATAAGTAATGGATGTGCACAGTGACTCCACCAGCAGAATAGTGAGCGCAGCTCTGTAGTATAATACAGGATGTAACTCAGGATCAGTATAGAATATGTAATGTATGTACACAGTGACTCCACCAGCAGAATAGTGAGTGCAGCTCTGGAGTATAATACAGGATGTAACTCAGGATCAGTACGGGATAAGTAATGTATGTACACAGTGACTCCACCAGCAGAATAGTGAGCGCAGCTCTGTAGTATAATACAGGATGTAACTCAGGATCAGTACAGGATAAGTAATGTATGTACACAGTGACTCCACCAGCAGAATAGTGAGTGCAGCTCTGTAGTATAATACAGGATGTAACTCAGGATCAGTACAGGATAAGTAATGTATGTACACAGTGACTCAGCCAGCAGAATAGTGAGTGCAGCTCTGGAGTATAATACAGGATATAACTCAGGATCAGGACAGGATAAGTAATGTATGTACACAGTGACTCCACCAGCAGAATAGTGAGTGCAGCTCCTGAGTATAATACAGGATGTTTCTACACAATGACTCTACTGTTTATGTAGATTTAGATTACATTCTCTGTATCATGAGGGCCTTCGACATAAATGTGAATATACTGGCTACAGGTGTTTTTCAAGCCTTTTTTATACTATTACATTCTGGTGTATTATATGCTAACTTTCCTACTTCCTTACCTGAGTTTCCCAGCATGCATAAATCTTGCTGTAAGTAGCACTGTTTTAGACTTTTCTATCATCTAGGAAGCAGGAAAATGGGTGACGGGATGTAAATTGTTACTTGCAAGAATAAATGCACTAATAATTGTAGTTTATCAGCCACTGTGTGATTATTAATATCTTTGACTCTACTCTAAAAATAACTACTTCCAAACCTTATGTTCACTGCCCAACGGACTGGTCACTGATGGACATTAAATGCACTTCAATCACCAGTCTGCATACTATCTGTCCATGAACCAGCCAGCCCCACTGGTGATGGGTACTGCACATAAGGGGTTTATGGGGTATAAGACCCCACAATACCTACAGTGTAATCATAATATCGCCCCCCAATATAGGCTGCACATTTAAAAGAAGTTTGATTTGATTTACAGATTATGAATATAGCAGTCATGTTACACATTGGAACCAATGACTAAGAGGTAGGTGGAAGATCCTTAAAAACAATTTTAGGAAACTAGGATGTAATCTTAGGGCAAGAACTTACAAAGTAGTAGTTTCTGAAATACAACCTGTACCTCATGCCAGACCAGAAAGGTAGCAGGGGATTAGGGAGGTAAACAAGTGGCTCCGGAGGTGGTGTAGGAAGGAGGGGTTTGGGTTCATAGAGAATTGGGCTGACTTTGCTGTTGGCTACAGGTTCTACTGTAGGGATGGGCTGTATCTCAATAGGGAGGGTGCAGCTTTGCTGGGGGAGATGATGGCTAGAAGGTTGGAGGAGTGTTTAAACAAGGGACTGGGGGACCATTAGAGAGATAGGGGAGGAAGATAGTGTAGACAGTGACCTGGAACTAAGTATTGGAAATTGGTGTGGAGCGGTGGGAGGGGTTAGTACAGTTAGAACTGGCAGAATAGTGAGTAGGGATACACTTAATATAACAAAAACCTAAATTTTCTAAACTGTATGGTGACTAATGCTAGAAATCTGACCAATAAAGTAGCTGAACTAGAAGTAATAATGTCCAAGGAAAACTATGACATAGCAGGAAAAACTGAGACCTGATTAGATGAAAGCTGTGACTGGGCAGTGAATTTACAGGGTTATAATCTTTTCAGAGGGGATTGTAAAAAACAGAAAGGAGGAGTTTGTCTTTATGTAAAATCCTATATAAACCCCACATTGTGGAAAGATATATGGGAGGGAGATGAACATGTGGAGTCTCTATGAGTAGAAATACATGGAGTGAAAATTACGACATAGTGGGAATAACTAAGACCTGGTTGGATGAAATCTGTGACTGGACGGTGAACTTACAGAGTTATAATCTGTTCAGAGGGGATTGTAAAAAACAGAAAGGAGGAGTTTGTCTTTATGTAAAATCCTATATAAAGCCCACATTGTGTAAAGATATATGGGAGGGAGATGAACATGTGGAGTCTCTATGAGTAGAAATACATGGAGTGAAAATTACGACATAGTGGGAATAACTAAGACCTGGTTGGATACAATCTGCGACTGGGTGGTGAACTTACAGGGTTACAGTCTTTTCAGAAGGGATTGTAAAAACCAGAAAGAGGGATAAGTTTGTCTTTATGTAAAGTCCTGTTTAATGCCCACACTACGGGAATTGCACTCGACGAGTAATGGATATTTTCAGTCCGATGACTTCACAACGACCGTATCATAGCCATCCAGATACGTGGTAAACCAGTGAACATCTCAATCTTACAGGTCTTTGTCCCAACAATGGATGCCGATGTAAAAATCATTCAAGGTATTTATGCTGAAATCCAGAAAACTCTAAATGAAATGCCCAAAAAGGACATCATTTACATTATGGGTGAATTCAATTCTAATGTCAGAAGCGAGCTAGAAGCAATCATCACTGGAAGATTCAAGCTTGGTGAAGGAAATGAAGCCGGTGATCACCTGGTACAGTTCTACCAAGAAAACCGGCTTAGGATAACAAACACATGGTTTATGCAACCTAAATGCCGACTGTACATGCGGACATCTCCCAATGGCCTCCAGCGAAATCAGATTGATTACATCCTGTGTCATCATCATTGGCGAAGTTTAGTTGTAGCATTAAAAACCTTTCCTGTCGCCGACTGTGGCTCTGATCATGAGCTCCTTGCAGCTAATATCAAGATCAAATTCCATAGCATTAAGAAAGGTGCTCCATTGAGAAAATTTGACACCTCTAAAATCCCCCAATCATACACTATTGAAGTAGCAAACCAATTGGAACTGTTTAACTCATCAGAAAAGCATCCAGAGGAACTATGGCCACAGTTAAAGAAACAGCCAGTAAGCATCTCACCTATAAGAAGCAGGAAAAATGACGTTATTGGTTGTCCGAGCAAATCCTCAGAATAGCTGATAAAAGAAGAGCAGCAAAGGCGGCCGGCAACAAAAATGAAGATTCAACTAAATGTCGATTTTTTAAGCGAGCGGCAAGAAAAGATAAGAAAATGGACTGGAATGAGCGTTCCAAACAACTCAAAGCAGAAGCCATGAAAGGCCATATCTGAGGCATATTCTCACAGGTCAAGATGGCCCAAAAACCTTTCATGGCATGCAACAGCACCATCACCAAAAGAGTATCCAGGATAGGTGGAGGGAATACACAGATGAACTATATGGCTGCAACCACATACCTGGACCATTGCATGAGCCTGTGGACTTGGAGCCTGCATTATGGAGTCAGAAGTGGTTGTGGCAATGAAACAACTAACCAAAAATATAGTACCAGATATAGTTAACATACCGGCAGAGCTAGTGCTGCCAGTACCATTGAAAACCATCACAGCGCTGTGCCAGGCAGTATGGGCATCCACACAATGGCCACAGGACTGGAAAAGATCTGTCTTCATCCCTCTACATAGAAAGGAGACTCCAAGAATTCCTCCAAATACCGAACAATAGCTCTCATTCCGCATGCAAGCAAGATCAGAAGTTGAGGCGGCGCTCCCTGATGCTCAGGCAGGATTCCGGCAAGGACGCGGCACCCGTGACCATATTGCAAACCTGCGATGGACCATGGAAAAAGCTCGAGAATACCAAAAGAATATCTACATGTGCTTCATCGACTGCTTTGACCATGACAAGCTATGGCACGCCCTACAAGAGCTAGGCATATCGGCACATCTAGTCAAGCTGATAAAATCATTTTATACCAATCAGGAAGCCACTGTGAGAACACAGTATGGGGACACAGATTGGTTTGAGGTCGGCAAAGACATCCAACAGGGCTGCATCCTCTCACCCTTCTTGTTTAACCTACATGCGGAAGTATTCATGTGGAAAATGGACCTAGACAAATTGGAAACTAGGGTGAAAATAGGTGGCCGAAACATCAACAATCTCCGTTATGTGGATGACACAACTCCGCTTGCTGAAAAAGAAGCCGGTCTGAAGCCGCTGGAAGATTAACACTGAAAGTGAAAAAATGGGCCTCGACCTGAATGTAAAGAAGAGTAAAATGATGACAACTGCAAAAAATGGCCAAATTCAAATTTAACAACGATGCCGTAGAATGCTTACGAGACTTCATCTTCCTTGGTTGGAGAATCTATGGATCTTGTGTATCTGAGCTTTTCCAAAGTGTTTGATACTGTGCCGCATAAAAGGTTGGTATATAAGATGAGAATACTTGGTCTTGGCGAGAATGTGTGTGAGGGCTTAGTCACACGGGCGCATTGGTGCCCAAGTTACTGCAGGAAGAAGACGGCCGCACTTCAGGACGGACGTCTCTCTGCAGCGCTGGAGGAAAGAACATGTGATCGGCTTCATTGCCGGTCATGTGTTCTTTCTTCCGCGCTGCGGGGAGTCGTCCATCCTGAAGTGCGGCCGTCTTCTTCCTGCAGTAAGGGCTCAGTTACGCGGGCGCATCGGCGCCGACGTGACCGTGTGACTAAGCCCTAAGAGGGTAAGTAACTGGGTCAGTGATAGAAAGCAGAGGGTGGTTATAAATAGTACATACTCTGATTGGGTCACCGTTACTAGTGGGGTACCACAGAGGGCAGTATTGGAGGGGGTTACTAGTGCAGTACCATAGGGGGCAGTATTGGAGGGGTTACTAGTTGGGTACCACAGGGGGCAGTATTGGAGGGGTTACTAGTTGGGTACCACAGGGGGCAGTATTGGAGGGGTTACTAGTGGGTTACCACAGGGGGCAGTATTGGAGGGGGTTACTAGTGGGGTACCACAGGGGGCAGTATTGGAGGGGGTTACTAGTGGGGTACCACAGGTGGCAGTGTTGGAGGGGTTACTAGTGGAGTACCACAGAGGGCAGTATTGGAGGGGTTACTAGTGGGGTGCCACAGGGGGCAGTATTGGAGGGGGTTACTAGTGGGGTACCACAGGTGGCAGTGTTGGAGGGGTTACTAGTGGAGTACCACAGAGGGCAGTATTGGAGGGGTTACTAGTGGGGTGCCACAGGGGTCAGTATTGGAGAGGTTACTAGTGGGGTACCACAGGGGGCAGTATTGGGGGGGTCACTAGTGGGGTACCACAGGGGGCAATATTGGAGGGGGTTACTAGTGGGGTACCACAGGTGGCAGTATTGGAGGGGTTACTAGTTGGGTACCACAGGGGGCAGTGTTGGAGGGGTTACTAGTGGGGTGCCACAGCGGTCAGTATTGGAGAGGTTACTAGTGGGGTACCACAGGTGGCAGTATTGGGGGGGTTACTAGTGGGGTACCACCGGTGGCAGTATTGGAGGGGTTACTAGTGGGGTACCACAGGTGGCAGTATTGGGGGGGGGTTACTAGTGGGGTACCACCGGTGGCAGTATTGGGCCCTATTCTTTATAATATATTTATTAATAACCCGGTAGAAGGATTGTGCAGTAAACTATCAATATTTGCAGATGATACAAAACTATGTAAAGTAATTAACACAAAAGGACAGAATGTGGGTGCAATCTGGATAAATTGGGGGACTGAACAGAAAAGTGGTAAATAAAGTTTCACACTGATAAACTTAAAGGGGTTGTCCCGCGCCGAAACGTTTTTTTTTTTTTTTTCAACCCCCCCCCCCCCCCGTTCGGCGCGAGACAACCCCGATGCAGGGACCTAAAGAAAGCTTACCGGAGCGCTTACCTTAATCCCCGCGCTCCGGTGACTTCTATACTTACCGGTGAAGATGGCCGCCGGGATCCTCTTCCTCCGTGGACCGCAGCTCTTCTGTGCGGTCCATTGCCGATTCCAGCCTCCTGATTGGCTGGAATCGGCACGTGACGGGGCGGAGCTACACGGAGCTACACGGAGCCCCATAGAGAACAGGAGAAGACCCGGACTGCGCAAGCGCGGCTAATTTGGCCATCGGAGGCCGAAAATTAGTCGGCTCCATGGAGACGAGGACGCTAGCAACGGAGCAGGTAAGTATAAAACTTTTGATAACTTCTGTATGGCTCATAATTAATGCACAATGTACATTACAAAGTGCATTAATATGGCCATGCAGAAGTGTATAGACCCACTTGCTGCCGCGGGACAACCCCTTTAAGGTTATACACATGGGCAGAGGAAATACATGTCACCATTAAACACTAAATGGGAAACCACTGGGAACACTGACATGGAGAAGGAATTTAGTTATCTGTAAGCTTAACTGGAGCAACCAGTGTCAGGCAGCTGCTGCCAAGGCAAATAGGATCATGGGGGACATCACAAGAGGTCCAGGGGCACATGATGAGAAGATTGTTAAGCTGAATTGGATGGACATTGTCTTTTTCCAGCCTTATATAGAGCACTCTAGTGACTGATATGCCATATATCAGGCAATCTAATGATTCAGATACAATGTACAGAGCACTCTAGTACCTAATACACAACACAGAGAGCATTCTAGTGATTGAGATGTAATACGGACAGCACTATAGTGACAGGTATACAATGCGGAGAACATTCTAGCCCCAGATACATAAGTTACTCTCCTATTATACCGGACACGGTCACTTAGTATTTTGGGCGATTTAGACAGAAATATGGATACATTTCAGTAGTAAACATACAATATGGTGGTCTACAAAAAACATGACATCACTTCAATATTAAAACAATGCAGACGTCTAGTATCCATGAGCGCTAATCGCCCGGTGGAGACCTTATTATATGGATTCAGACATTTATATCCATGCACCAAGGTTATTATAAGATGCTTCATCTGAATAAGTAGCTGCTGGATATAAAAGCCAAATCAATTACTCATCATCACAGTGACGACAGGAATCCAGCCCTATAATCACTGACTGCGGCAGAACCACTCAAATCATCCTCCTGCGTCATAATAAAGTACAACTTCAGGGAGCTATGGACTTATCACACAGGAGGAGCCGTAAGAATTCACAGTAGCATAGATATCACGCATCTCTCATCTGTAGACAGCGGTGGTCATTCTCCAGTGGTGCAAATAACTTAAAGTCAGCGCAGCCCATCACATAACATGTTCATATGTAACCACCGTGTAGAAATGTGTAATGTCACAGATAAATAATGCTTCATATGTGTTATATACACCATGAATTACTGTAACCAGATTATATAATGCATGCACAAATCTAGTCACATCAATGCCTATAAGGGCCAGTATTACTAATATCTGTGTACATAGGGGCAGTATTATAGTAGTTATATTCTTGTACAGAGGAGCAGTATTATAGTAGTTATATTCTTGTACATAGGGAGCAGTATTATAGTAGTTATATTCTTGTACATAGGGAGCAGTATTATAGTAGTTATATTCTTGTACATAGGGGCAGTATTATAGTAGTTATATTCTTGTCCATAGGGGGCAGTAGTATTATAGTAGTTATATTCTTGTACATAGGGGCAGTACTATAGTAGTTATATTCTTGTACATAGGGGCAGTACTATAGTAGTTATATTCTTGTACATAGGGGGCAGTATTATAGTAGTTATATTCTTGTACATAGGGGCAGTATTATAGTAGTTATATTCTTGTACATAGGGGGCAGTAGTATTATAGTAGTTATATTCTTGTACATAGGGGGCAGTAGTATTATAGTAGTTATATTCTTGTACATAGGGGCAGTACTATAGTAGTTATATTCTTGTACATAGGGGCAGTATTATAGTAGTTATATTCTTGTATATAGGGGGCAGTATTATAGTAGTTCTATTCTTGTACATAGGAGGCAGTATTATAGTAGTTATATTCTTGTACATAGGAGCAGTATTATAGTAGTTCTATTCTTGTACATAGGGGGCAGTATTATAGTAGTTATATTCTTGTACATACGAGCAGTATTATAGTAGTTATATTCTTGTACATAGGAGGCAGTATTATAGTAGTTATATTCTTGTACATAGGGGAGCAGTATTATAGTCGTTATATTCTTGTACATAGGAGGTAGTATTATAGTAGTTATACTCTTACACATAGGGGGCAGTATTATAGTAGTTATATTCTTGTACATAGAGGGCAGTATTATAGTAGTTATATTCTTGTACATAGAAGGCAGTATTATAGTAGTTATATTCTTGTACATAGGAGGCAGTATTATAGTAGTTATATTCTTGTACATAGGGGGCAGTATTATAGTAGTTATATTCTTGTACATAGGAGGCAGTATTATAGTAGTTATATTCTTGTACATAGGAGGCAGTATTATAGTAGTTATATTCTTGTACATTGGAGGCAGTATTATAGTAGATATATTCTTGTACATAGGGGGCAGTATTATAGTAGTTATATTCTTGTACGTAGGGGGCAGTATTATAGTAGTTATATTCTTGTACATAGGGGGCAGTATTATAGCAGTTATATTCTTGTACATAGGGGGCAGTATTATAGTAGTTATATTATTGTACATAGGAGGCAGTATTATAGTAGTTATATTCTTGTACATAGGAAGCAGTATTATAGCAGTTATATTCTTGTACATAGGGGGGCAGTATTATAGTAGTTATATTCTTGTACATAGGGAGCAGTATTATAGTAGTTATATTCTTGTACATAGGAGCAGTATTATAGTAGTTATATTCTTGTACATAGGAGCAGTATTATAGTAGTTATATTCTTGTACATAGGGGGCAGTATTATAGTAGTTATATTCTTGTACGTAGGGGGCAGTATTATAGTAGTTATATTCTTCTACGTAAGGGGCAGTATTATAGTAGTTATATTCTTGTTCATAGGGGACGGTATTATAGTAGTTATATTCTTGTACATAGGGGGCGGTATTATAGCAGTTATATTCTTGTACATAGGGGGCGGTATTATAGTAGTTATATTCTTGTACGTAGGGGGCAGTATTATAGTAGTTATATTCTTGTACATAGGAGGCAGTATTATAGTAGTTATATTCTTGTACATAGGAGGCAGTATTATAGTAGTTATATTCTTGTACATAGGGGGCAGTATTATAGTAGTTATATTCTTGTACATAGGAGGCAGTATTATAGGAGTTATATTCTTGTACATAGGGGGCAGTATTATAGTAGTTATATTCTTGTACATGGGAGGCAGTATTATAGTAACTATATTCTTGTCCATAGGGGGCAGTATTATAGTAGTTATATTCTTCTACATAGGGGCAGTATTATAGTAGTTATATTCTTGTACATAGGAAGCAGTATTATTGTAGTTATATTCTTCTACATAGGGGGCAGTATTATAGTAGTTATATTCTTGTACATAGGGAGCAGTATTATAGTAGTTATATTCTTGTACATAGGGGGGCAGTATTATAATAATTATATTCTTGTACATAGGAGGCAGTATTATAGTAGTTATATTCTTGTAGATAGGGGGCAGTATTACAGTAGTTATATTCTTCTACATAGGGGGCAGTATTACAGTAGTTATATTCTTGTACATAGGGGGCAGTATTATAGTAATTATATTCCTGTACATAGAAGCAGTATTATAGTAGTTATATTCTTGTACATAGGAGAAGTATTATAGTAGTTATATTCTTGTACATATGGGCAGTATTATAGTAGTTATATTCTTGTACATAGGGGCAATATTATAGTAGCTATATTCTTGTACATAGGGGGCAGTATTATAGTAGTTATATTCTTGTACATAGGGGACAGTATTATAGTAGTTATATTCTTGTACATAGGAGGCAGTATTATAGTAGTTATATTCTTGTACATAGGGGCAGTATTATAGTAGTTATATTATTGTACATAGGGGGCAGTATTATAGTAGTTATATTCTTGTACATAGGGGGCAGTATTATAGTAGTCATATTCTTGTACATAGGAGGCAGTATTGTAGTAGTTATATTCTAGTACATAGGGGGCAGTATTATAGTAGTTATATTCTTGTACATTGGAGGCAGTATTATAGTAGTTATATTCTTGTACATAGGAGGCAGTATTATAGGAGTTATATTCTTGTACATAGGGGGCAGTATTATAGTAGTTATATTCTTGTACATAGGGGGCGGTATTATAGTAGTTATATTCTTGTACGTAGGGGGCGGTATTATAGTAGTTATATTCTTGTACATAGGAGGCAGTATTATAGTAGTTATATTCTTGTACATAGGAGGCAGTATTATAGTAGTTATATTCTTGTACATAGGGGGCAGTATTATAGTAGTTATATTCTTGTACATAGGAGGCAGTATTATAGGAGTTATATTCTTGTACATAGGGGGCAGTATTATAGTAGTTATATTCTTGTACATGGGAGGCAGTATTATAGTAACTATATTCTTGTCCATAGGGGGCAGTATTATAGTAGTTATATTCTTCTACATAGGGGCAGTATTATAGTAGTTATATTCTTGTACATAGGAAGCAGTATTATTGTAGTTATATTCTTCTACATAGGGGGCAGTATTATAGTAGTTATATTCTTGTACATAGGGAGCAGTATTATAGTAGTTATATTCTTGTACATAGGGGGGCAGTATTATAATAATTATATTCTTGTACATAGGAGGCAGTATTATAGTAGTTATATTCTTGTAGATAGGGGGCAGTATTACAGTAGTTATATTCTTCTACATAGGGGGCAGTATTACAGTAGTTATATTCTTGTACATAGGGGGCAGTATTATAGTAATTATATTCCTGTACATAGAAGCAGTATTATAGTAGTTATATTCTTGTACATAGGAGCAGTATTATAGTAGTTATATTCTTGTACATATGGGCAGTATTATAGTAGTTATATTCTTGTACATAGGGGCAATATTATAGTAGCTATATTCTTGTACATAGGGGGCAGTATTATAGTAGTTATATTCTTGTACATAGGGGACAGTATTATAGTAGTTATATTCTTGTACATAGGAGGCAGTATTATAGTAGTTATATTCTTGTACATAGGGGCAGTATTATAGTAGTTATATTATTGTACATAGGGGGCAGTATTATAGTAGTTATATTCTTGTACATAGGGGGCAGTATTATAGTAGTCATATTCTTGTACATAGGAGGCAGTATTGTAGTAGTTATATTCTAGTACATAGGGGGCAGTATTATAGTAGTTATATTCTTGTACATTGGAGGCAGTATTATAGTAGTTATATTCTTGTACATAGGAGGCAGTATTATAGGAGTTATATTCTTGTACATAGGGGGCAGTATTATAGTAGTTATATTCTTGTACATGGGAGGCAGTATTATAGTAACTATATTCTTGTCCATAGGGGGCAGTATTATAGTAGTTATATTCTTCTACATAGGGGCAGTATTATAGTAGTTATATTCTTGTACATAGGAAGCAGTATTATTGTAGTTATATTCTTCTACATAGGGGGCAGTATTATAGTAGTTATATTCTTGTACATAGGGAGCAGTATTATAGTAGTTATATTCTTGTACATAGGGGGGCAGTATTATAATAATTATATTCTTGTACATAGGAGGCAGTATTATAGTAGTTATATTCTTGTAGATAGGGGGCAGTATTACAGTAGTTATATTCTTCTACATAGGGGGCAGTATTACAGTAGTTATATTCTTGTACATAGGGGGCAGTATTATAGTAATTATATTCCTGTACATAGAAGCAGTATTATAGTAGTTATATTCTTGTACATAGGAGCAGTATTATAGTAGTTATATTCTTGTACATATGGGCAGTATTATAGTAGTTATATTCTTGTACATAGGGGCAATATTATAGTAGCTATATTCTTGTACATAGGGGGCAGTATTATAGTAGTTATATTCTTGTACATAGGGGACAGTATTATAGTAGTTATATTCTTGTACATAGGAGGCAGTATTATAGTAGTTATATTCTTGTACATAGGGGCAGTATTATAGTAGTTATATTATTGTACATAGGGGGCAGTATTATAGTAGTTATATTCTTGTACATAGGGGGCAGTATTATAGTAGTCATATTCTTGTACATAGGAGGCAGTATTGTAGTAGTTATATTCTAGTACATAGGGGGCAGTATTATAGTAGTTATATTCTTGTACATTGGAGGCAGTATTATAGTAGTTATATTCTTGTACATAGGAGGCAGTATTATAGGAGTTATATTCTTGTACATAGGGGGCAGTATTATAGTAGTTATATTCTTGTACATGGGAGGCAGTATTATAGTAACTATATTCTTGTCCATAGGGGGCAGTATTATAGTAGTTATATTCTTCTACATAGGGGCAGTATTATAGTAGTTATATTCTTGTACATAGGAAGCAGTATTATTGTAGTTATATTCTTCTACATAGGGGGCAGTATTATAGTAGTTATATTCTTGTACATAGGGAGCAGTATTATAGTAGTTATATTCTTGTACATAGGGGGGCAGTATTATAATAATTATATTCTTGTACATAGGAGGCAGTATTATAGTAGTTATATTCTTGTAGATAGGGGGCAGTATTACAGTAGTTATATTCTTCTACATAGGGGGCAGTATTATAGTAATTATATTCCTGTACATAGAAGCAGTATTATAGTAGTTATATTCTTGTACATAGGAGCAGTATTATAGTAGTTATATTCTTGTACATATGGGCAGTATTATAGTAGTTATATTCTTGTACATAGGGGCAATATTATAGTAGCTATATTCTTGTACATAGGGGGCAGTATTATAGTAGTTATATTCTTGTACATAGGGGACAGTATTATAGTAGTTATATTCTTGTACATAGGAGGCAGTATTATAGTAGTTATATTCTTGTACATAGGGGCAGTATTATAGTAGTTATATTATTGTACATAGGGGGCAGTATTATAGTAGTTATATTCTTGTACATAGGGGGCAGTATTATAGTAGTCATATTCTTGTACATAGGAGGCAGTATTGTAGTAGTTATATTCTTGTACATAGGGGGCAGTATTATAGTAGTTATATTCTTGTACATTGGAGGCAGTATTATAGTAGTTATATTCTTGTAGATAGGGGGCAGTATTACAGTAGTTATATTCTTCTACATAGGGGGCAGTATTATAGTAGTTATATTCTTGTACATAGGGGCAGTATTATTGTAGTTATCTTCTTGTACATAGGGCGCAGTATTATATTAGTTATATTCTTGCATATAGGGGGCAGTATTATTGTAGTTACATTCTTTTCCTAGGGGGCAGTATTACAGTAGTGTTAGTAAAAGCAGTACTATGGGGAATTGTATTTTAAGTAATTTAAATGCTACTGGGCCTGTAAACTTTCCTTGGGTATTTTTCAATAACAACCTTTAAAGATCACAGGTGAATTGTAAGTCGGAGCAGTCAGGACATGAAATAGGTCAGGTCATAAGAAGGTCTCGCTCACCTGCTTAATCCCTGTTTTATTTTTTTTGGTCTCAGATAACCTGCAACATGTTGTTTCTCAAAGGATGGATTCAGTATAATTAGAAAATGACAATCTCTGATGGTAATCTTAGGGTATCGGTGTGCTGGGGCTCTCTAAGCTGCTAGATGGGGGTTTATTTGACCTTGTTCAGGAGGGCGGAGGTTCCAGCGCCGTACATTTTCAGGGACAGAACAGGTGAAGTGAACGGTAAATGACACGGTGTCCTGGCAGCAGCTATATAAGGAAGCACTGGGTAGGCTTTCTCCTGGGTTTGTTGATTGCAAAATACTTACCAGTTTTACAGAAATTAACAAATACTAACTGTATGTTATCAGAGTCAGATAAAAGAACTGACAGGTCGTTGATTAGCAAATATTCTGGATTGTTGGGTCATCATAGAAAATTACACTGAAGTCTATGTCTACTTTCATACAACTTATGTACATTTGTAAAAAAAAAAGTAAGTGAACCCTTTGGAGTTCCTTGTATTTCCACATCGATTACTGCTAAAATGCAGTCTAATTGTTATCAAAGTCACGATTATAGGCAAACATAATGTAAATAATACAGATAGTTGTAGCTTCCTTGTCTTTTATTGAGCCCTTTAAGGCCTAGAATTATGCTGATGTTGTGTCTTACTCTTGTGTCCTAAGGTCTTGAGAGTTTTTAGCTTTCTTCTATGCTCCAATAACTAGGAAACTGAAAAAGAAAATAAGGGTGGTGCTACCTGAATGAGAGAGTAATTGGGATAAATATAGGTAGAGGAACGTCCAGAAGATGTGATTCTTCTCTCTCGTTAAGATGGTGGTTCGTGGAAAAGACCTAGTGTTTGGATGCAGCCAACCCAATGATAGCTGCACTGGCAGGTGAGACTATAATGATGGATTAGAACTTTGCCTGGTACACCATGCACATACCAACACATAAAACAAGGTGTACCCCCAAAAAGAACTGAGGAAGGGGTGTTGCCCCGAAACGTGTCTGGTATGCAGTAAAATGGAGCTGAGCTTACTGCTTGTATTGTATTGAACTTTATATTTCGGCCAGCTGCGCCTACACCCATCACATTTTCTCTTCACTGTTCTATGCTCCAATAAAACTTTTAGAATTTAGCTCATGGTTGTGGTGTCAGGTGCGGCATAGTTGTTTACTGCAGCTCAATGTACTTCTAAAAAATAATACAAATATGAAGAGGTAAGGGAGTTCAGGTGGTCGAGAGATCAAGAAGAATGCAAGGTTTTAATTGGTGCTTCGGCTGATCGGTGTCATGGACCATGGT
The DNA here is from genome assembly GCF_035609145.1 of Eleutherodactylus coqui. Lineage (NCBI taxonomy): Eukaryota > Metazoa > Chordata > Amphibia > Anura > Eleutherodactylidae > Eleutherodactylus > Eleutherodactylus coqui. The sequence continues at coordinate 149,910,169 of NC_089844.1, read as the reverse complement.
TAGTTTTGTCATGTCACTTGTGCCAATCACTCCAGTATCCAACTTTAAATTTTTCGCAACAAATGAAAGCCCAGAAGATGAAAACATTGATTCAGGACATTTATATAATAGGCAACCCAAGGTAACAACACAATATTGGTCTCCATATTTTATGATGGTCCTTATGGCTTTTATATGGAAACTACAGCACAGGAAGGAGGAGAGAAAACAAAGGAGAACTACAAAAAATATAAAAAGTAGGTCAAAGTGGAAAGAGTTTGGAGAAGACAGTGCCTACTGCAGGTAAGTCCCAATGGGACCTATAGAGGAAACATGAAGTTGAACTCTTCTGACTGGTTTGAATTGTTCCACATATGTTTGCTTTAAGGCATTTTTTCATTTACAGACTATGTACAATGCTGGCTGCCATCTTGTTAATCAAGAGTGAACTTTGGATTAGATTAGATAGAACTGGGAAGGAAATCCTCATGTCTCAAGAAAACATAATGGCATAAAAAGGTAGCACCAGAACAAAAACACCACGATGAGCAAAGAAATGGGTGAAAGACCAGGACGGATTAATACAGTTGGATGAGTCATGACCGTGCCAATGAGAAACTTGAAGACCCAAAAAGATGGTAGAATGTTTCTGAGAAATACAAATGATATGTTCTTCAAGACTAGAACCAGGTTGGAAAGGAAGGTAAGGTCAACAGCACATATTGGGTCAATACGGATGGAAAGTAGATGGTAAGCAATCCTCATTATGATCATGATAGCTGGCTACCAGGGTGAAATATGGAGAGGTATAAGCATGGTGGGAAAAGAAAAGAGACAAGTCCCTAGAGTAACCAAAGTGTTTTGGAATGGTTAGCTCCAACCTGTGGCTCTCCAGCCTTTAAAAAACCCTACAAATCGCATTATAATACATTGGGAACTGCAGCTTTTCAGGTTGGGTCCATCTTTTACGTGGCTATAAATGAATCCACGTGATTTGCCGCCTTGTAAAGGCTGAACACGATGACAATCAATCTATTCTACTCATTAGCTGGAAATTTAATTTTGTTGGCGCTCCATTTATTTGCACGTGTACATTTTATAGGTTTATTTTGGCGGATCAGTTGGTATATTGGAGACTGGGTGGAGGACAGAAATAACTATTGGGTGGAGCTGAAAGGAAACACATACATATAAAAGTAGCTCATAAACAGAAGGGTCTTTGGGACAAATGTCAATCAGATTAATCTGAAGTCCTCTTTATCCTCTTCAGAATGGTGGCCTATACCGAAAACCATTTATATAAAAAAACATGCAATAAGAGCAACTCAAGTTTCAGAATGACCATTTGGGCATCCTACTTGGTAAAACGTGTTTACTTGTATTTATTAGTGATGGCCACTAGTTCTGTCCTGTAAAAGAGATACATGAGTGACATTTCTGGAGGAGAACCCTATTATTTGGTGGTTCTTGTTTACTCAGTGGCACCACTAAAACTGCTTGGTGCCTCTCCGATTTAACGGGCTGTAGAACAGGCATATAACTATGAGAACAACATTTGAGTCCACCAGATTCTCAGGTTTGGCTGTTTTGACAACATAGAGTTCGGGCAAAAGAGTAAGCTTAGGGTTACATTGGACAGAATTAGCAAGAAACTGGTTATTGATTGATAGTGGTAATTGATTGGTAATGATATATAAAGGGTAGAACCAGAGGAAAAACACCATGATGGACAAAGACATGGATGAGAAACCAAGCTGAATCCATACAGTTAGAGTAAACATCCCCATGGCAATGAGAAGCTTGAAGACCCAAAAAGATGGTAGGACATTTTTGAGAATCACCAATAATATGCTCTTCAAGACTAGGACTTGGTTGGAGAGAAAGGGAAGGTCAACCAGACATGTTGGGTCAATACAGATAGAAAGCAAATGGTAAGCAATGCAAGACAAACACTGGGTCTCCATTGGGATCATGACAGAAGAATACAAGGACAACTCTTAAGAGGTTCAAGGATGGAGGAGAAGAAGAGAAAAGTCTCTACAGTAACCAAAGAGCTGTGCAGTGATGGGCTCCAACTTGTGGCTCTCCACCTGTTACAAAACTACAGCTCCCATCAGGACTTGCTGCGACATGTAGTTGTGCAAGTTGGGACAAAATTCCCTATGTTCATAAACGAATACGTGTGATTTGCCACCCTATGAAAGCTGAAGACAGTCACAATCAATCTACTATACTCATTAGCTGCTGGATATTTAGTTTTGCTGGAGCTCCGTTTATTTACATGTGTATATTTTATACTTTATTTTGGTGAGTCGGTTAATAAATTGGAGAATGGGAGGAGAAGGGAAGTAACAAACTAGTGGGTTGACCTAAAGGGAAATGCAGGCCAATCTAGGTCAGACCAGAAGAAACAAATGCAGGCCAGATTCATCCGGAGTTTTGTATATTCTCTTCTGAACACTGGCCAATGCTTTAAAAGTATATCAATGAAATAAGAAGAGCTCAAGTTTCATAATATGGACATTCTACATCTGTTCACTTGTATATTTACAGCTGATTGCCAATCTTTCCATCCCCTAAAAAGAACATGCAGATGGCACTTCTGGAGGAGAACCCTGCTAGTAGACCGGTCTCTTCCACTAAATGGCACTGCTAAAATGCTTGGTACCCCTCTAGTTTTGGAGGCTGTAGAGCAGGCATACCTCTATGAGAATACAGAAGTCATCCACATTCTTGAGTTTGGCTGGTGCCACCATACATTGGCATGTCTCGTCAACCCCTTTAAGACAAGACTGAGAAAAGAGTCAAAGAGTGTTGGCTAGACAGTCACATCATTCACCAAGGGACCATGTGAGCTCCGCACGAGAGCTGGCGGCAAATAAACCTAGAACGTCTATATAAAACCAACAATTATAATGAGGAGATGAAGATGTCATTTATATGTTTATTTACACTACAACGTATCACGGGTTTATTACGGATCTGCTAATTTAGATACAGGGAAAACAAATAGACATAAATGGGTCAGATGTCACCTTTAGGGTGCTATTACACGGCGCCGCTAGCGATTTCGGGCTAATCCTTTGTCATAGATATGATTATGTCATCACATATAATGAAGCTTTTTGAAGGCTGTAGACATGGGGATAGGGTGGAGATGACGCAGGAGAAGGCAGAGGAGTAGATGGAGAAAGTGAGCATGTGAATTGGTACAGGGTTTGTTGGAATTAGAAAAACATGGCTGCTTTCTTTCAAAAACAACTTGGTTCGCATGTTGTAAGTCGTACTGCAAGCTTATCCCCATTCACATCAATGGAGTTGAGCTGCAATACCAGACGCAACCTGTGGACAAGTGTGGTGCTGTTTCTGGAATAAATCAGTCATGTGTTTTATAGTTGTGGATGACTCCTTTAGGGTACATTCACACGGGCAAACGCAATAGTGGGACGAGAAACTCGCCCCGATATCACACTTGCCAACGTGCGTTTCTTGAGCTGATGCAAATTGTTTTTTATTAATAACGTCTTGCATCACTTGTGTGAAATTTCGATCCTCAGGCACGTGTTTCACGCATGTCAACCATCACAAGTGTTTCCCATTGATTTCAATGGAAAATACCACATCGCACTTTATGTGAGTGCCATGTGATGTCTTTTGAGGTCCCACTGAAAGCAATGGGCAAGTCCTTACGCGGGAACGCCCAAAGGTAGAACGCACTTGAACTTATTTTGCTCATGTCATTAAGTCCATTCAAAAGAATTGTCCAAAACTTGCACAAGATTGGGGTCCGTGTGAAGAAGTCCTCAAGCTTACTGAAGATCAGAAAGAGTAGGAGAAGAAGAGAAGCTGACAATGATATGGAGGAAAGTGGATGGATGACACCTGTGGCCAAACCAGGTTTCCAGTTGTAAAACTATAACTCCAATCACAGAAAATGGCCGTTACTTACTGACTGAGGAGTGCATATAGATGCATCCTCCTCTCACCCTGCAGGTAGCTGACTACCAAATGGAGGAGCCAATAACACCTGTGCAGGACACCGATGAGACAGCCACTCACACTGCCTCCTGATAATGAGGGGGGTGGATGCTTGGTGTAAACTCCCACACATAGTGGATACAGGGTGCCAGACCATTCTGATATATGTAGTTCACCATGCAGACCAGCAACCTATTAATGACGCCATGATAATTCGGCGGGTTGCCCTGTATATCCATCAGTGAACCACATTGGTACTGCCACCCTGGGCTCCCCCTGGAGTCTTAAAGCCACACTGCATGTGAATGATAGATAATAAATGCAAGGCATTGGTTGGATGTTGGCCAAGATACATGAGCCCACTAACCACTTCACAGTGATGCATTTATATTAGTGTAGGGACTCACTACAACGCAAGGAATTGTGAAGTAAACAGGCAGTCATTCATCTCTGAACAACTGCCTGTTTACTGTGAATCGAGGCGGGTGGCTGAAACGATCCCAGCGAGCGATCCTGCGGGTAAACTTACAGCAGTACTAGCTAATTCTGCACTACAGAGAGACACAGCACCTCCACAACCCCTCCACTACATCAATGCCGTTACCTGGCCTAGAGGAAGGACTCCCCTGAGTACACAAAACACACTGCACATGGCAACGTTGCACTACGGACTAACTTTTGTTGAATAATCTTCCCGCTTTGTGGAGTTTAACAGTTACGGACTGCGGCCCATTATGGCCTTGTTGTTGCTACAAGTTACTTATACCTCCCATGTGACGGGTACTGACAAGAACTCTATGGCTGGACCGGCCTAGTTATCATTTGATTAATAGAGGTTCATCATCCTTCAAAGATGTCCGAGTCTACACGTCATCTCCGCTGATTAGGTTGGGTGCTGCTCCCTAGGAGCCCATCTGCCCACTCCATCCTTGCTGTGGCCAAATCAGGGTCACGAGTGACTGATGACTCTTTTGCACAACATGGCAGATAAAGGGACTATGATTTCTTCCTTGGTGCAGTTACAGATAATCAACAGATATTTGCCTGCCTTCGACAAAAGTAGTGCGGGCAAAATTGGCCTGATCAAAGACAAGGATAGAGAGTAGAGGTGAGCGAGTATACTCGCTAAGGCACATTACTCGAGCGAGTAGTGCCTTAGCCGAGTATCTCCCCGCTCGTCTCTAAAGATTCGGGGGCCAGCGCGGGTGACAAGTGAGTTGCGGCGGGGAGCGGGGGGTGAGAGAGGGAGAGAGAGATCTCCCCTCCGTTCCTCCCCGCTCTCCCCCACCGCTGCCCGCCCACCGCCGGCCCCCGAATCTTTAGAGACGAGCGGGGAGATACTAGCCAAGGCACTACTCGCTTGAGTAATGTGCCTTAGCGAGTATACTTGCTCATCTCTAATAGGGAGTCAAGTGAGTCTAGCCCCGGTCAACCTCACACGAACAGGACCCAAGTTATCCACAGTCTTTGACAAGACTTGAGATGGCCTGGAAAGGAAGATGCAGTCTAGTTGATGAGACGAAACACAGCTTTTGAGCAGGAGAGGAGACAAAGGCGAAGGAAGGTGGTGACTGCGCTGACGAGAAGGAAGGAAATTTGACGAGAAATTACTGAGCTCTTAAACTGCTGGAGGGGAACTGGCAAGGAATGAAAGCCGAACAGGGAGCGCAGATACAAGACCAGCTCCTCCCGTAGAGCGCCTCAGGTTTCCATTGTTTGATCCAGAGGTTATTTATTTTCCTATATTTTATGACTTTATTTTGATGAAGTTATTAGAAACTGGGGCACGGGGGGGGGGGGGGGGGGGGGGGGGGAGCAGCCGAGCCGCATGATAGTGTAATCTACTAGAACTAGGATCTGGATGTAAGAAACGCAAAATGTGAGTCAGAAAAGGCTAGAAGTGAAGAACATGAATCCTCCCTCCTTCTTTATTAACATGACCAGAAGTACTCTGCTGCATTGCATTTTAGCAGATGTGTTCCTCTCTACATGCGATTACTGCATAAAGCACACTGAACCGGAAGGCGCTTCTAGGAAATGTCAGAGCTAAGAAGGGAATAAGTCATCTCAAGATCCAGATCCAAAGTGAGATCATACCGTTGGAAGTCCTTGAGGCCCATTTCTCTTATTGGAGATACTCCTACCACTATGGGTTCTGTTTCTATGAAGGATGATTGCAACTTCACAAATACTCTGCATTAAAAATCTTCTACTGTTTTGTGCATATGGCTGCCTCCACACAATTGGCGCTGAAGGCCAAAGAAGGTCCAAAACACTACTAGATAATAAAATGGCCATTCAGTGTAGGTGTTTCCATAGTAACAGACTACAAGCTCTGTGTGTAGTCTGATCCTGCAGTTATGTGTAACCTCCTCTGCCTGTATTATATATGGGGAGGACTGATTATACAACAGATACAGGGAATCATGCAAAGGAAACAAACATACCAATGTGGAAGATAACAGAGAGAAGCAGCACAGAGGGTTATTACATTGCACATGCAATATATATTCATCTAATAGCTGTGGGACAGTGAGTAGCAATTATAATTACCGTTCACATACTTACAACACTGGGATTTTCATGAACGGACATTACACCTCTCCTTCAGCACCAGGGACAGCGCTGGCCTCAACATATAACTTTTTTAAACATTTTGTTTTTATTGAATATAAAAACCAGAGATTAATGCCAAAGTTATGACAGTAAGGGGCACGCAGGACCTTAGTTAAACTCTACATTCTCTATATACAGTCAGGCAAGAACCAAATGAATTAGAATGAGTATCCCTTTTAACCCGAAAACCAATCCAGGGTGCCCAGATAGACATGAAGACGTCTCTCGAAACCCATTTCCCAGGCTAGAACCTCTTCGAAATGGAAAATTTGTTCCACTTTTTCTAACCATAGTGATATTTGAGGGGGTTGCACTTCTTTTGTTGGTTGCCAAATCAAGATTTCCTCAGGCGTGAAGGATGTGCTGATGAGGTCAGTGACCGAGTCCCAGAAGGGTTTTGTTTTTAGAGCAATGCCACCATATGTGTAGAAGGGTTCCCCTATCTGACCCGCATCTCCAGCATCTATCAGAGATCTCCGATTTCATCTTTGACAAGGCAGCAGGCGATCTATGCCATCTGGTTAAGATTTTGTATGAATTTTCTTGTATACGGATGCAACATGAAAACCCATGCGAGTTCCGTAGAACCTGGCAAGTTTCGGTTTTATCAAGATTCCACTCCCTGAGAAACCAAGGCTTGTCTGATGCAGACTGCAAGAGAAGACCATTGTACAGATGTTTTACTATTTTCTTAGGACAAGAGGGGAGACAGAGGTAGGTCTCAAACAAGAGGGGATCCCTCATTCTTCTAAAGCTGGAGCTCAGGAATTTCCATCAAGGAGTGGTAAAGACCGCCTCTACTCAAGAAATCCAGTGGAGTGTTGGCCTTTCTATATCTAACACAGAAGAGACACCAGGGAGGAACCAGCCTACCTAATCTTCATTTATATCATAAAGTAATCCATATTGCCAGATGGATTTCTCTAGTCGATACTAAATTGATATCCCCAATCTTGAGATGGAAAGAGCTTTGCTAAAAGAAGAAAACCGATTGCTTCTTTGGGCAGATGGTCCTTTTCTGGGCAAACTCTTGCACCTCCGCCCCATCACAAGGGGCCCAATCAAAGTGCTTTGATCATTACGAACAAGTATAGCAGGTAACAAGTTGCTCTCCCCAATGACACCCGCCTCCCTAATTCCTGCCATTCTAGCTAATGGACCTCTTAGGTCGGAGAGGATTTGGGATAAACTTTAAGACCTCTCTGTCTAGGATATCGCTACGGGTCCTAGGTTGGAAGACCCATCACAAACTCAACATATAACTGAGCCATCCATCACAGTTCTCATTAAATGATGAAGGACAAATACCCTGAAATAGCTGCCTGTACATGGAGTCTGGCTTTGCTTTTATTCCCAGTCATTGTTACAAGGCTTGTATAAAGAGTCTAACTTTGACTTTAAGGAATGCTGCCTTCCAATAGGTGGCACTGTGGAGGTATTATTCCATCTCCCTTATTTGCATGTTACCCAGAGGAGCATGAAGGGCCTTTTGAGTCTCCTCACTCACTGTCTAGGTGCTCTCCCTAAGGAGAAAAGATAGCATTTCTGACCCCAGTTCTCATTAAAAGGACACTACCATGAACTTTAGAAACTTGGAACTTATACATCAGCCACAGCATTAAAAACAGCTGCTTAATATCGTGTAGGTCCATCCATTGCGCTGCTGAAACAACTCTAACTATTGAGGCCTGGACTACACATGATCTCTGAAGTGTCCTGTGATTATAGTACCTGGCATGGGTGTAGCTAAAGGTTCATGGGCCGGGGTGCAAATGTTCAAATGCAGCTAGTGATCTTGAAAATTGCAAGGCATTGAAACACAATATATGTTACATTTTAGAAATGATCTGGAGGAGGGAATTAAGGGGAAACTCATCAAATTTGCCGACAACACACAGCTAGGAGGGATAGATAGCACTACAGAAAAGAGAGAGAGGAGTAAAAAAGATCTAGACAATATATAGGTATTTAACAAGGAGAAATGCAAAGTCCTACATCTGGGCAAGAAAAATGAAAAAAGCACATACAGAATGGGAGGAATTGGTCTAAGCAGCAGCACATGTGAAAAAGACTTGGGTATACTAATAGATCATAGATGAACATGAGTCAACAGTGTGATGCAGCAGCCAAAAAGGCAAACACAATTCTGGGATGTATTAAGAGAAGCATAGAGTCTAGATTATGTGAGGTCATTATCCCCCTCTACTCTTCCTTAGTCAGACCTCATCTGGAATACTGTGTCCAGTTCTGGGTACCCCACTTTAAAAAACATTGACAAACTGGAGAAAGTTAATGGAAGAGTTACCAAGATGGTGAGCGGTCTGCAAATCATGTCCTATGAGGAACGGTTAAAGGATCTGGGAATGTTCAGCTTGCAAAACCTGGACAGACATCTGTCTGAGATTATTTAGTGATCCTGAACTGAGCAGGGGGTTGGACCCGATGACCCTGGTGGTCCCTTCCAACTCTAACGTTCTACTGATTTTGCAGGCACTGTCAGCAGGCAGCCCCCTTTGCTCAGCTTTTCTCAGGTGGATCCCTAATTTGGAACAGTGTTGTTTAATAGGTCAGTCTGTTTGGTATTTCCAGCCCTGTCGATGCAATAAGCAGGACATCGCAGGTGACAAGTATGATGAGTATGATATCTCAGGTGACAGACATGTGCCTCGGTATAAATGACCTCCTTATACGGTTGTGTGCAGACTCTGCTGTCACTCGCTGGCATCTGCCCAGTGTCTTGCCCGAGATCCTGGAAATTGTTCATTAATTGTCAACAATAAATGCATTGTCATCTCTTGCACAAACAATGTTGTTTCATCCGAATCATTCAAAACTTCCCTTAAAGGGGTTGTCCCGCGCCGAAACGGGTTTTGTTTTTTTTTAAACCCCCCCCCCCGTTCGGCGCAAGACAACCCCGCTGCAGGGGTTAAAAAAACAACCCGCACAGCGCTTACCTGAATCCCGGCGGTCCGGCGTCTTCATACTCACCTGCTGAAGATGGCCGCCGGGATCCTCTGTCTCCATGGACCGCAGGGCTTCTGTGCGGTCCATTGCCGATTCCAGCCTCCTGATTGGCTGGAATCGGCACGTGACGGGGCGGAGCTACACGGAGCTACACGGAGCCCCATTCAGAAAAGAAGAAGACCCGGACTGCGCAAGCGCGGCTAATTTGGCCATCGGAGGGCGAAAATTAGTCGGCACCATGGAGACGAGGACGCTAGCAACGGAACAGGTAAGTATAAAACTTTTTATAACTTCTGTATGGCTCATAATTAATGCACAATGTACATTACAAAGTGCATTATTATGGCCATGCAGAAGTGTATAGACCCACTTGCTGCCTCGGGACAACCCCTTTAATTAAAACAAAAATAGCAAATAGATGATGGCATGTCTGGAATGTTCAAAAGCATCTGTGCCGAGAATAAACCCTGAAACCCAGGTCCCCCCTCAGATCATGGAGTATATAGAATTCATGGGGGTCCTCCCGCCACCAAAATTAAAATGACAGGTCTCAGGTCTCCATACAGTCTGCACACGTATATATATATACCAATATTACAGGATGCGTCTCATAATACAAGTTAAAGAATATGCGGTGGCCATTCCTTCACCTCTAGCTGTTTTATGGCGCCCTGATTGCACCGCATCATCCGCATGTCCCGTCTTCTTGAAATTCTGAATTAATTTTGCAACAAAGTAATGTAGAACTTACATGGCATTGCAGTCACCAAATACTTGTCAGATACCAGCTCTACACATTCATACTGATTACAGTGCAGTTACCACCAGGGATCATAGGGCACATGTTCTCTGATTGAAGTCATCCCTTTTCGATTTTCTTCTATCTGGGCCCAGACAACCTCTTCCAGCCATAACCTCTATCTGCACACTTTCCCTGTCCTGTCACTATTCCCAATGCCCTTCCTAGTAAACCTCCCCCTAGTAATAGTGCCCCCTCTGTGGCCCTGCAAAGTAATAATACCCTCTCTGTGTCCCTCAAAATTATACGTGCCCTCTGTGGGCCCTCAATCCTAGAGTGATCTCTCCATGCTCCTCAAAGTTATAGTATGCCCTGACTGTACCCCCCACCCTTCAGAAACTTTATCCAGCAGCAGAACTCTTTCCACCTCACTATCCTACCTGATTGCCCAGCACTATACAGTAACTGACCGCTTCCCTGTCTCCTGCTGTCTGTGCCAAGCATCTCAGGGCATGTCTACCTAATGGCAGAGCTCTTGCCTACGAACTCTCCTTCTATAGGCGTCACTCAGTGTTGGTCTGCCAATCTTGTGTTAAGATATGAAGGAGCTAAACTATAAACAAACAGATCTGGCAATCAGGAATGTGGGAAAGCTGGGTAACAATCACTGAGAGCTGTAATTGGGGGTCAGATAGGTCGCAAACTTAACTTGCCCAAGAACAGATGACAAAACCTGGTATGAAAAGGACGACTTAACAATATGTTTACTCATTTCATAATGAGAAGCGCTGCAAGTTTCTAATCTACTATGTATTTCAAGTTTGCTACTTGCTGTCAGTGAATGGCAGCATTCTTGTCTATACAAAGAGGCTGCAAATGAATCCTCATTATATGTGACAAAGGAGCAGGGGATCTGTAATATACTGAAACAAGTTGCACATCTGCATGAAAGGCTCTTCAGTCTTAAAATGTATTCAATGAGCGTTTTCATTCACTGACAGCAAGCAGAGTTCTTGAAAACCTCATTTTTGTCCTATAAAGAGCTCCATATCCTCTGCATTTAGTCTGCCTGCTACTACTACCCTGTTTCCCCGTAAATAAGACCTACCCCCAAAATAAGCCCTATCCTGATTTTTGGGGAGGCTTGAAATATAAGCCCTATCTTAAAAATAAGCCCTAGCTGCATTATGTTAAAAAAAAGCAATACATTACCTAGTAGGACCGGTTCGCGTTCCTCCCGGTGCTCTGGCAGGCTCCCTGCAGTCCTCAGCCACCCACAGATGATTGCTTCCCGGGTTACGGGATTCATCAATCCCGCCTCCAGGAAGTGATGGCTCTGATTGGTTCTTGAGAGCTGCTCAGCTAATCAATGCAGCACTCGGTGAACCAAGGTGAAGGCTGTGATTGGTTTATCTAGCACTGCAACCATTGCGTTGTGGAGGCTGGATTTATGAATTGGCCAATCAATGCTGCAGGTCAGTCAATTCATAAATCCTGCCTCCTCAACACGATGGCTGTGATTGGTTCTTGATCGCTGCTCAGCATTGAATGGTTCTTGAGTGCTGCTCAGCCAATCAAAGCCATCGCTTCCTGGAGGTGGGATTTATGAATCCTGTAACCAGGAGGAGATCTTCTGTGGGCGACCAAGGACTGCAGGAAGCCTGCCAGAGCTCCAGAGAACAGCGGGAGGGACCTGGACCGAGCCTGCCAGGTAAGTATAATAAGACACCTGCCAAATAAAATAAGACCTAGCGCCTCTGTTGGGGCAAAAATTTATATAAGACAGGGTCCTATTTTTGGGGAAACACGGTACTAGTAGGGGTTCAGCAGCTTGCTGTATACTGTTTATTATACATTTAATGCTATTGTATCGGAGTATACAATAAGCTCCCTCTAGTGGTGGTAACAGGAAAGCACAATTTTATTATTTCTTTGTCTCTGCAAGGGATTTGCAGAAAAGGGAGGCACTTTTTATGTATTAAAGGGCACAGGCGCTATAATCGATGTATTTGTGTTTTGCTCTATCTAGAGGTGTCCTGGGCTTTTTTTAATGTCCTGCTGATCATCTACGATATTAGATAGTCTGGCAGATCCTGTCACTGTATTATGGTGGCTCCTCCCATCACGCTTTGCCTTGTGTAATATGTAGATTTTCAGTTTCGGGTGGTGGATGGTGTTATTGGCTGCTACTTCTCTAGACACACTAAAGTCACAAGTATAAACTTCCAGACACTTCACATTTCCTTATAATGTCCCGACTTCTGCCAAATTTTTGTTTGACATCCGAGAGGTGCTGGAAAGTTCCTCCCATGAGCCTCAGATTACAGTAAGCAGGTACTTTTGTCATTATTTGCTCTTACCTAATGAAGTCACGAGCGGAGATGAATACATGTATTCTCTCCAGTATACCGGTAAGGAACTAATGTTTTAAATATGTCCCAATCTTGAGTTCTCCCCAAGTCTGTTATATGTCTCTAGTGACAGATTATTTCTATGCCTGTGATTTCAGGCCCCGTAGACCTTGTCATGCAGCTTTTCCAGACTGCTGGCATATTTAACAGATTTACCACTCAGGAGCTCAGGAAAGCTGGATAGCAGTGGGGGATATTATGGAGGTCATATTGGGTTTCCTTAACAGTCATAGAGATGCTGAAATATGAACCACATTCTATTGAATGTGCTTATATACATGAGTGATCCCCCCCCCCCCCCACGCGCATGGCGGCATACCCCGCCCATTGTGGGCCCGAAAACACATTGCACGGCGTGCCATGTGCACGCAATATGATGCAAGGTTTCACATTAAAAACAATGGGCAACACTTGCCGATCCTCCAGCATGGCTGTCAGCCGAACCAGAGGATCGCTACTTCCCTAAAGTGATGTGAGGCGTGAACTAATATGTAAGTGAACCAACCCATTGAAATCAATGGGCTGCATTCACTGTGTATTACGTTCATACGATCCCTCAGGCCAGCGACTGACTGCATGTGTCCAAAGAACGTGACGTCATCACTTCCTGTTTTGGCGGGGATCGGAGAGAAGTGAGAGAGAGCAATGGCTGTTTTATCTTTTTATGCCATTTTCTACCCTGGGGCAAGTTTTGCATGCAAATGATGGGTGATCTGGTCCGATGGTCATGTTGGACATTCAGCGGTGGGCTGGCCCGACTGTCTCTGCAGGCTTGTGCCTGCCACAACACTGTTCCACGCTGCTACTGACACGAGATGTTCTCACATCATCGCTACCGCGGTCCACATTTCACGTGTGTACCATGAGCAACATAATCTGTGCATGCGCAGTTCATCTGTGCCCTGTTCTGGGCAGCTTCATGAAATCAACTGAACTGCGCATGAGCTGATCACATTGCTCGCAGCACGTGTGTGAGCTTCAGACTGCGGCGGCGGCGCTGACGTGGGGGGTGGGGGGGTGGTGTTTGGAGAGGCACAAAGACTTCCCGAGGCAGTCAGGCCAGACCAACGGACTTGATCACTCATCATTCGCATGCGGCGCGGGAACACTTAACCCTTTGCAATCCCATTTTGGATTCAGGGTTTTCCTAGGGGGCTTTCTCTTTATGCCATTACACAATAGCGCCATCTGCTGGCTAGACCAGTACTGCGGTATGGGACATGCTGGAGAGGCCCCCAACAACAGAGCGGCCAGTAATATACAGTAAGAATACCCGGCCGGATGTCTTCTTACATGGGAGCTGTACAGCCTTCAATCAGAATGTCTTTAGACGTCAGACAGTGGATTGGAAAGGGTTAAACCTCTGATTTTACAGCTATGCTCAGGCCTGCAGGTTAGCAAAGTAACTATGTAAATGCTCATTTTATCACCTATTGAAGGATTTAGGGGGTTTAATACTAGTAGTTAAAATAGTGATGGGTTCCCTTTAAAGGTTTGGAAACCCCTTTAAATCCGTCTAGTTACATAGCAGAAGTTGATATATTGGCATCACTGGGTTTAATGCCATTCCGAAGTCGGTGGAAGCTGGGTGATGACTTCTGTAGTATGCAAGACATGAAGGCGGCTTCACTTGGCAGCGGCTTCTCCAGACTTCCCATGAAGCTGGTAGAACGGTCTCTGTTTAGGAAAATACGGGAGCTGACAGAGCGCCAAAATCCGCTCAGGACAGTAAGAGTTCCGGAGAAATCGCATCTCTACGTTCATTAATAGAGAATGTTATAACATGTGGAGGGAAATTGTATCCGAGGTCTCAGGGGACGATGCATACGAGCTGGGATCTGAAGGGTCTGTATTAATAGTAGTGACCCTCGCTACGTGGTCTCGGGGGGGTAAAAGCTTTTATTTTATTTGTTATGACCACACTCACCAAATTTTTCTCTGAAATGACCCAGGATTTCTATTTTAGGAGCACTGGATAAATCAGACTTATTTCTAAAGAACTCCCTCTACTAGAGTACAGGATGAAGACGTCTTCAAGGAGACTTATGAGAAGAAAATTATGAGGTGTCTGTGTTTTCCGATGTAAGCTGGACCCAAGCCTTTCGGGGGCACCTCAAACACACGGGAAGTGTGCACCCGGCCTAAGGCAGTATAATGTTGGTTATACAGTATATGTCAGTATTATCTTGGCACTATATGGTGGTACAGTGTTGGTTGTATAGGTCAGTATTATCTTGGCACTAGTGTTATCTTGCTTCTATATGGTAGAATGATGTTGCCTGTATATACCAGCATTATCTTGGTAGTATATGCCAGTATAATGTTGTTGTATATGCCAGCATTATCTTGGTACTACATGGTGGTATAGTATTGGCTGTATATGTTAGTATTTTGGGCACTAAAATGTTGGTTGTATATGTCAGTATCATCATGGCACTATATGGCAGTATAACACTGACTGTATATGTCAGTATTATCTTGGCAGAATATGGCAGTATATATATGTCAGCATTATATGGTATTACTGGGCTGAAATTATGAGACTGTTCTTTTAAATGACATGCTCCAAATGCAACCTTCAGCTTTAGTCCTGAGATATCTGCTCTTTGAATTGGAGACCGGCCCACAGAGTTAACAAACCAAGCTTCTGAAACATGAAGGAATGTTACTCAGAAGAGATTACACTTTGCTTTTATTGGTGGCTCCATAAGGTCAAACTGGCCCAGTAGA
Organism: Eleutherodactylus coqui; assembly: GCF_035609145.1. Taxonomy (NCBI): domain Eukaryota; kingdom Metazoa; phylum Chordata; class Amphibia; order Anura; family Eleutherodactylidae; genus Eleutherodactylus; species Eleutherodactylus coqui. The sequence continues at coordinate 149,894,752 of NC_089844.1, read as the reverse complement.
AGACCAAGAGGAACCCCCAGGTTCTAACCCCACAACATGACCTACAGGGTCCAGTAAGATACAACTCCATCAGAAGATGTCGGTGGAGCTAATCATGAGCTGCTTCACTTTTGGGATAATTTTCACCTAATAAACTAAGTCTTGTTGTGGGGCAAAGGCATTCTAATCTGAAAACAGAGTCCAATACCGTGGGGTAGGGGGTAGAATGGCAGAATCCCATTGTTTTGTGCACCTGTAAGACCGAGAAAACTGCTGCAGGATGACTGGTTTACCACAACCGTTTCCCATCATTTCCAATGATCAAGCTAGGAAAGAGCCACGTGTATGACAGCGAGAGACCGTATAACCTCAAGTGATAGAGTCCCTTGTTATTGGGGGTTTGTTCTTGTTTAATCTCTTAAATATACTTACGTAAATTTTGTGCTTGCTCTGGGGGTTGCCATAGTAGCATCAATAGACCAATGCCGCATAGACTTCCTGTCATGTGACCTAATTAAAAATACACAAGATCAGATGACAGGATGTCCATGCGTAGAGGCGTTACAGTGACAACTGCAGCACAATATTTCTACTGTTATTGTATCATTGCATGCTATGCTTTAATATAGTCTTTGTCAAAAAGAAGCTGTCGTTTTGCTGCAAACCCATCTGAGACCATAAAAGTGATTCCACCCCTTGGTCTATAAAAGGCTCTCGGAGGCTCCTTTTGTGTAGTGACCTCTTATTCCGCTTGTGAAGCTTGTTAACCACTAGACGCCTCTACAACGCAGAGAAGAGATTTCACCCCGTTACCAGAGTCTGAGAGGGGCGCATTATTGGGATGTGAGAAGCTGGATGGTCGTATCGACGAATTGTCCCCCACCGGTCGTTCTGACCAGACTGTTAGGAGGTGTTGTGACCAGTGGATGTGTAAGGGCACACAAGCTGACCAGGCTCAGGACCACCGACAGACCACCAGTAGAGAGGAGCGACTGACCAGACTGTTAGGGGGTGTTGGGACCAGTGGATGTGAGAGGGCACACAAGGTGACTGGGCTCAGGACCCCCGACAGACCACCAGTAGAGAGGAGTGCTGACCAGACTGTTAGGAGGTGTTGGGACCAGTGGATATGTGAGGGCACACAAGCTGACCGGGCTCAGGATGCCCCCTACAGACCAGCAGTAGAAAGGAGTGTCTTACCAGACTGTTAGGAGTTGTTGGGACCAGTGGATGTATGAGGGCACACAAGGCGACCGGGCTCAGGACCCCCGACAGACCACCAGTAGAGAGGAGTGTCTGAACAGACTGTTAGGAGTTGTTGGGACCAGTGGATGTATGAGGGCACAGAAGGTGACCGGGCTCAGGACCCTCCGACAGACCACCAGTAGAGAGGAGTGTCTGATCGTCCAACAAGCACCAGCAGCTCCAACTGTTTCATTGTCCGCCATTCAGAGACAGGGGCGCTATCGTTACACTCCTGTGTCTGTCGGAACCATTTCCAGATGCTTAGCTGAAGGACATGTGGTCTCACAGCCCCCATTACATGTACAGCCTCTGACAGACACCGTGTTTACAGTGGTGTCGTGAACGACAAAACTGGACAATATTGAGGGTAACCAGGTTTTCTTCAGGGACGAATTTTGGTATAGTTTGGACACCGACGAGGGGTGTGTTCATGTCTGGAGACCTCAGGGTGAGCACCTCAATCCTGCCTCTGCTGTTGAGTGGTACACTGCCCCCTGCTGGTATGATGGTCTGGGGGTCTATCGCATACAACAGTTGGTCCCCCCTAGAAGTGGTATGAGGGACAATGACAGCTCAGCGATATGTTCAGGACATCCTGCAGCCACGTGATCCTCTCATGGTGGTTTCCAAGAGGCAGCAGGATAATGCTCATCCGCACACACAAGGAGGACACAGGAAGCCCCCACAACATTATCACACTTCTGGGGCCGTCCTGGTCACGTTACAATCACACAAAGAAAGTTTCCTTCTATTTTGACAACTTCTAAGGTTGGAATTGGATTTCGTAGAAATGTCAAAAGTCTCCTCCCTTCCACTGGTTATACTCATCTTGTTGACAGTATACAGCATTTCATGGGTTAATGTTAATTATTCCTGATGGCCTTGAGCAACGGTGTCCAACCTTTGTCTTGGGCCACATATTAAAGACAGAAACACTAACTAAAGGTATCAGAGGTTTGCACATGGATTTTACAAAGTAACATGGCTAAATGCGCGAGCGGATCCACGGCAAAGAACGCAGCAGAAAGCCGCAGATTGTAGAGGTGGAATCTGCACATGTGAACATTTTGCTGTGCTAACTTACCTTTTGGGTTCAAAAATCAATGGAAGGTGCATTCACACAAGCCAGTGTTAGCCAGTAGAGCAAAATGTGATCGTTCTTATATATGTATGCATCTTCGGATCTATTCTATTAAGCCCGAAGAAGAGCCCTGAGAGGTTCGAAAGCTTGCTATTACATCATGTATTTTTGTTAGCCATTAAAAGGTATCATATCTACAAGATGACTTGGTTTCTCTTGCTGGGAACAATCACATCTTGAGCACAAAACTCGTACTGATATAGACCACATAGTTTTCCATGGGTATATTTACATATGGCAGTGATGTAGTGAGATAGAAAAATCGCAGCATGTTGTATTTTTCTGCAAGTCCACAAAGATATATCCCATTGTTATCAATCGCATCGTACATGCAAGTTTTGTGCAATGCGATTTTTTTGCTTTTTCCTATTGAAAATACATGCGATTTTTCACATGTGTGGAAAATGCACATGAAGACTGCATGTTCAGCGATGCTGTTAAATACTCTATTACCCCCAATCTCATCCTGCATTAGGCAATACTGTAAGCAGGACCAAGTCAGAGCTCTTAAATTGAGTCTATAGTGCTCATGCCTAGTTAAATACCCCCATAGTAGCGCCACCTAGCTGCACCTCAACCTATCTCCCACTCCTGGTCCACAAGATCCTGCGGACTAGATGTCAATGTACTGTTACAAGGTTAAGAAGTTTAGTATCCCTTCACTTCGGGAGTAAATACTTTGTATCAACAGCCCCGCCTGGTTCCAAGAATTAATCCACATAGAATCTTCCCTGAAAGTTTTTCCTATTTATTTCTCGTTCCCATTTGCACATATTTCCCACTAAATATATTCATGTAGTTTGTAAACAAGTCCTCCGTCTCCTGGAAGTAAACAGAACCCCTAGTAGTCACGTGCCGAGCAGTCCATTAGTAGTGGAGCACTTGGTTCTCAGCCCCTTGTGACCTTCTGAAGGAATGGCTGCCCACTCAGTAATTGGCCACCACATTCCACTTCTCTCGGCTCTTTGGTGTAGGCTTTGAAGCGATTGTCAAGACGCTGCGAGTAAACATTACCATGAATGTGAGCCTAAGGTCTTAGGGGTCATCAGCAAGGTACCTCCATGATGGAAAGTCTTCTGAAGCCCCTGACTAGTTGTGGTTAATGTTCTGCTGAAAGGCTTTTTCCTAAGAAATGAGTGAAGTGGAGGCTTTGATGTCAGCTGCATGCTATGTTGTACGACTGTCAGCCTCCTGAGGAATCCAGTACAAGAAGATTCTTCTGAAGAAAGATGAAAGATGTCTTACTACTGAATGGGCCTCGCGTTAAAATCTGAGGCACTGTTCATCGCATCTGCCATCCCACAAACCTCAGGAGAGAAGTAACACATAAGTAGCATAAAGTATATCAGATCTTATAAAACATTTCATAATCAGTAAGAAGACCATTACCACAATTTAAAGGGGAATGATCTCATGGCTCCTTCTCAGAACTTTCTCAATTTATGGATAAACAAATACTCCTGCCGAGAATATGAATAATTAGAGAGAAGGTACGAGCCTGGGGAATCTGTGCCAAGTCTGCAATACCCGCATGTTGACTGTACATGATGCTGAAACCGGATCTCTCGCAGAGTTTGCCAGGTAAGTGTGTGTGCTTCAAGGAAGGAAATTCATTATACTGAATTCATGGAGATCCAGTAAGTTATAAAGCACGAGGAACCGATCACGGCACAAGCCAAATAATAACTTCTTTGTCCCTACTGTGCTCTTATAGTAGTTATATTAGATATTTAATAATAACACTGCCCTCTCTGTACAAGAATATAACTACTATAATACTGCCCCCTATGTACAAGAATATAACTACTATAATACTGCCTGCTATGTACAGGAATATAACTACTATAATACTGCTTCCTATGTACAAGAATATAACTACTATAATACTGCCTCCTATGAACAAGAATATAACTACTATAATACTGCCCCCTATGTACAAGAATAAAACTACTATAATGCTGCCCCCTATGTACAAGAATATAACTACTATAATACTGCTCCTATGTACAAGAATATAACTACTATAATACTGCCTCCTATGTACAAGAATATAACTACTGTTATACTGCCCCCTATGTACAAGAATATAACTACTATAATACTGCTCCTATGTACAAGAATATAACTACTATAATACTGCTCCTATGTACAAGAATATAACTACTATAATACTGTCCCCTATGTACAAGAATATAACTACTATAATACTGCTCCCTATGTACAAGAATATAACTACTAAAATACTGCTCCCTATGTACAAGAATATAACTACTATAATACTGCCTCCTATGTACAAGAATATAACTACTATAATACTGCCCCCTATGTACAAGAATATAACTACTATAATACTGCTCCCTATGTACAAGAATATAACTACTATAATACTGCCCCTATGTACAAGAATATAACTACTATAATACTGCCCCTTATGTACAAGAATATAACTACTATAATACTGCCCCTTATGTACAAGAATATAACTACTATAATACTGCCCCCTATGTACAAGAATATAACTACTATAATACTGCCCCTTATGTACAAGAATATAACTACTATAATACTGCCTCCTATGTACAAGAATATAACTACTATAATACTGCCCCCTATGTACAAGAATATAACTACTATAATACTGCCCCTTATGTACAAGAATATAACTAGTATAATACTGCCTCCTATGTACAAGAATATAACTACTATAATACTGCCCCTATGTACAAGAATATAACTACTATAATACTGCCCCCTATGTACAAGAATATAACTACTATAATACTCCTCCTATGTACAAGAATATAACTACTATAATACTGCCTCCTATGTAGAAGAATATAACTACTATAATACTGCCTCCTATGTAGAAGAATATAACTACTATAATACTGCCCCCTATGTACAAGAATATAACTACTATAATACTGCTCCTATGTACAAGAATATAACTACTATAATACTGCCCCCTATGTACAAGAATATAACTACTATAATACTGCCCCCTATGTACAAGAATATAACTACTATAATACTGCCCCCTATGTACAAGAATATAACTACTATAATACTGCTCCTATGTACAAGAATATAACTACTATAATACTGCCCCCTATGTACAAGAATATAACTACTATAATACTGCTCCCTATGTACAAGAATATAACTACTATAATACTGCCCCCTATGTACAAGAATATAACTACTATAATACTCCTCCTATGTACAAGAATATAACTACTATAATACTGCCTCCTATGTAGAAGAATATAACTACTATAATACTGCCTCCTATGTAGAAGAATATAACTACTATAATACTGCCCCCTATGTACAAGAATATAACTACTATAATACTGCCCCCTATGTACAAGAATATAACTACTATAATACTGCTCCTATGTACAAGAATATAACTACTATAATACTGCCCCCTATGTACAAGAATATAACTACTATAATACTGCTCCTATGTACAAGAATATAACTACTATAATACTGCCCCCTATGTACAAGAATATAACTACTATAATACTCCTCCTATGTACAAGAATATAACTACTATAATACTGCCTCCTATGTAGAAGAATATAACTACTATAATACTGCCTCCTATGTAGAAGAATATAACTACTATAATACTGCCCCCTATGTACAAGAATATAACTACTATAATACTGCTCCTATGTACAAGAATATAACTACTATAATACTGCCCCCTATGTACAAGAATATAACTACTATAATACTGCCTGCTATGTACAGGAATATAACTACTATAATACTGCTTCCTATGTACAAGAATATAACTACTATAATACTGCCTCCTATGAACAAGAATATAACTACTATAATACTGCCCCCTATGTACAAGAATAAAACTACTATAATGCTGCCCCCTATGTACAAGAATATAACTACTATAATACTGCTCCTATGTACAAGAATATAACTACTATAATACTGCCTCCTATGTACAAGAATATAACTACTGTTATACTGCCCCCTATGTACAAGAATATAACTACTATAATACTGCTCCTATGTACAAGAATATAACTACTATAATACTGCTCCTATGTACAAGAATATAACTACTATAATACTGCCCCCTATGTACAAGAATATAACTACTATAATACTGCTCCCTATGTACAAGAATATAACTACTAAAATACTGCTCCCTATGTACAAGAATATAACTACTATAATACTGCCTCCTATGTACAAGAATATAACTACTATAATACTGCCCCCTATGTACAAGAATATAACTACTATAATACTGCTCCCTATGTACAAGAATATAACTACTATAATACTGCCCCTATGTACAAGAATATAACTACTATAATACTGCCCCTTATGTACAAGAATATAACTACTATAATACTGCCCCTTATGTACAAGAATATAACTACTATAATACTGCCCCCTATGTACAAGAATATAACTACTATAATACTGCCCCTTATGTACAAGAATATAACTACTATAATACTGCCTCCTATGTACAAGAATATAACTACTATAATACTGCCCCCTATGTACAAGAATATAACTACTATAATACTGCCCCTTATGTACAAGAATATAACTAGTATAATACTGCCTCCTATGTACAAGAATATAACTACTATAATACTGCCCCTATGTACAAGAATATAACTACTATAATACTGCCCCCTATGTACAAGAATATAACTACTATAATACTCCTCCTATGTACAAGAATATAACTACTATAATACTGCCTCCTATGTAGAAGAATATAACTACTATAATACTGCCTCCTATGTAGAAGAATATAACTACTATAATACTGCCCCCTATGTACAAGAATATAACTACTATAATACTGCTCCTATGTACAAGAATATAACTACTATAATACTGCCCCCTATGTACAAGAATATAACTACTATAATACTGCCCCCTATGTACAAGAATATAACTACTATAATACTGCCCCCTATGTACAAGAATATAACTACTATAATACTGCTCCTATGTACAAGAATATAACTACTATAATACTGCCCCCTATGTACAAGAATATAACTACTATAATACTGCTCCCTATGTACAAGAATATAACTACTATAATACTGCCCCCTATGTACAAGAATATAACTACTATAATACTCCTCCTATGTACAAGAATATAACTACTATAATACTGCCTCCTATGTAGAAGAATATAACTACTATAATACTGCCTCCTATGTAGAAGAATATAACTACTATAATACTGCCCCCTATGTACAAGAATATAACTACCATAATACTGCCCCCTATGTACAAGAATATAACTACTATAATACTGCTCCTATGTACAAGAATATAACTACTATAATACTGCCCCCTATGTACAAGAATATAACTACTATAATACTGCTCCTATGTACAAGAATATAACTACTATAATACTGCCCCCTATGTACAAGAATATAACTACTATAATACTCCTCCTATGTACAAGAATATAACTACTATAATACTGCCTCCTATGTAGAAGAATATAACTACTATAATACTGCCTCCTATGTAGAAGAATATAACTACTATAATACTGCCCCCTATGTACAAGAATATAACTACTATAATACTGCTCCTATGTACAAGAATATAACTACTATAATACTGCCCCCTATGTACAAGAATATAACTACTATAATACTGCCCCCTATGTACAAGAATTTAACTACTATAATACTGCTCCTATGTACAAGGATATAACTACTATAATACTGCCCCCTATGTACAAGAATATAACTACTATAATACTGCTCCTATGTACAAGAATATAACTACTATAATACTGCCTCCTATGTACAAGAATATAACTACTATAATACTGCCCCCTATGTACAAGAATATAACTACTATAATACTGCCTCCTATGTACAAGAATATAACTACTATAATACTGCCCCCTATGTACAAGAATATAACTACTATAATACTGCCCCCTATGTACAAGAATATAACTACTATAATACTACCCCTATGTACAAGAATATAACTACTATAATACTGCTCCTATGTACAAGAATATAACTACTATAATACTGCTCCCTATGTACAAGAATATAACTACTATAATACTGCCCCTTATGTACAAGAATATAACTACTATAATACTGCCTCCTATGTACAAGAATAGAACTACTATAATACTGCCCCCTATGTACAAGAATATAACTACTATAATACTGCCCCCTATGTACAAGAATATAACTACTATAAAACTGCCCCCTATGTACAAGAATATAACTACTATAATACTGCCTTCTATGTACAAGAATATAACTACTATAATACTGCCCCCTATGTACAATAACATAACTACTATAATACTGCCCCCTATGTACAAGAATATAACTACTATAATACTGCCTCCTATGTACAAGAATATAACTACTATAATACTGCCTCCTATGTACAGGAATATAACTACTATAATACTGCCCCCTATGTACAAGAATATAACTACTATAATACTGCCCCCTATGTACAAGAATATAACTACTATAATACTGCTCCCTATGTACAAGAATATAACTACTATAATACTGCCGCTATGTACAAGAATATAACTACTATAATACTGCTCCTATGTACAAGAATATAACTACTATAATACTGCCCCCTATGTACAAGAATATAACTACTATAATACTGCTCCTATGTACAAGAATATAACTACTATAATACTGCCCCCTATGTACAAGAATATAACTACTATAATACAGCTCCCTATGTACAAGAATATAACTACTATAATACTGCCCCCTATGTACAAGAATATAACTACTATAATACAGCTCCCTATGTACAAGAATATAACTACTATAATACTGCCTCCTATGTACAAGAATATAACTACTATAATACTGCCCCCTATGTACAAGAATATAACTACTATAATACTGCTCCTATGTACAAGAATATAACTACTATAATACTGATCCTATGTACAAGAATATAACTACTATAATACTGCTCCCTATGTACAAGAATATAACTACTATAATACCGCCTCCTATGTACAAGAATATAACTACTATAAAACTGCCCCCTATGTACAAGAATATAACTACTATAATACTGCCTTCTATGTACAAGAATATAACTACTATAATACTGCCTTCTATGTACAAGAATATAACTACTATAATACTGCCCCCTATGTACAATAACATAACTACTATAATACTGCCCCCTATGTACAAGAATATAACTACTATAATACTGCCTCCTATGTACAAGAATATAACTACTATAATACTGCCTCCTATGTACAGGAATATAACTACTATAATACTGCCCCCTATGTACAAGAATATAACTACTATAATACTGCCCCCTATGTACAAGAATATAACTACTATAATACTGCTCCCTATGTACAAGAATATAACTACTATAATACTGCCGCTATGTACAAGAATATAACTACTATAATACTGCTCCTATGTACAAGAATATAACTACTATAATACTGCCCCCTATGTACAAGAATATAACTACTATAATACTGCTCCTATGTACAAGAATATAACTACTATAATACTGCCCCCTATGTACAAGAATATAACTACTATAATACAGCTCCCTATGTACAAGAATATAACTACTATAATACTGCCCCCTATGTACAAGAATATAACTACTATAATACAGCTCCCTATGTACAAGAATATAACTACTATAATACTGCCTCCTATGTACAAGAATATAACTACTATAATACTGCCCCCTATGTACAAGAATATAACTACTATAATACTGCTCCTATGTACAAGAATATAACTACTATAATACTGATCCTATGTACAAGAATATAACTACTATAATACTGCTCCCTATGTACAAGAATATAACTACTATAATACCGCCTCCTATGTACAAGAATATAACTACTATAATACTGATCCTATGTACAAGAATATAACTACTATAATACTGCTCCCTATGTACAAGAATATAACTACTATAATACTGCCCCCTATGTACAAGAATATAACTACTATAATACTGCTCCCTATGTACAAGAATATAACTACTATAATACTGCCCCCTATGTACAAGAATATAACTACTATAATACTGACCCCTATGCACAAGAAGATAACTACCGTAATACTGGTTCTTGTTCTACTTGATGTCCCGTTGGGTTGTCCGTTCGATTGCCTGCATACAGCTCTGCTGTATATTCTCACCACCTACGCTTGATTTGATCTTCTTCTTGTAATAATTTGCAATCCTGGTCTTTGATAGTTGCTCCCTTGCATGGTGTGAACGGTGCCCAGATCCGCTTTACATGGGCGAAGAGAGCTCGGATGTGGCCTTGCTGGTTTGCTTCTCCTAGTTTTGCGTATTGGTAATTGCAGTAGTTGTTCCGTGTCTCATCTGACTTTTCTTTGAAATTGCGCATTTAGCTGTCTGAATTTAACGATGGTGCCCGCTGCTTTAGCTGCTTATAGCTGATATTGTCTACATCGCAACGGTGTATTGCTGGCAACCTTTTGATGATGCTGAATCTGAGCTTGATTTTTGCGACTAGGAGCTGATGATCGGAGTCGCAGTCTGCTCCCGGAAATGTTCTTATGGCCTGTCCAGTGAAGCTCGGTGAGACACAAGAGGTCAATGTTGAGATGTTCCATTTCATTTTTTAGGGTTTCCAAATTTTCCCATGTTCATGCCACAGACGTTCCATGTGCCGATGTTGTGAATCTTTGGGAAACGCTAACAACACCTTTTACTTGTAGCTGCATCAGCACAGGCATCCAAATGGCTGTGTGCTGCCCGCATCACTAATGCCCCAGTTATTCGAGTTTCATCCTTGTTCTTCCCTGTTGGCATGACCGATGCTTTCCAGCCCTGGTGGCCCACCTTCCAGCACCATAATTGGACTCATTTGGTTTTGACCCACAAAGTATTTCGGCAGTGGTAGTGGATTAGTTTGCCAATGCTTTCCCCACCCCTCCCCATTTATCAGGGATTGGGGCTGGTATGCAGCTGTTGCCAACAACACGGCTGGGTTTTCCAATTACCGCCCCATCGCCCTCATACCGCACGCAAGCAAAATTCTTTTAAAGATCATACCAAAACACATTGCGACAATTGTTGAATGGGAACTGCCGGACGTTCAAGCTGGCTTCCACAAAGGTCGTGGCACCAGAGACCAAATTGCGAACCTGCGCTGGATCATGGAGGAGACCCGGGAGTATCAAAAGGACGTGTACATGTGTTTCATCGACTGCAGCAAGGCATATGATTCTATTGAATATGACAAGCCTTGGAAGTGTCTGAAGTAAATGGGCGTCCCAGAACATACTGAACAGCTTATAAGGTCGCTTTACAAAACCAAGAAGCAACAGTCACAGCAGTTTATGGAAACACGGATTGGTTCGGAATCGGGAAAGGTGTACGGCAAGGCTGCGTTCTATCACCAGTCGTTTTCAATCTGTACGCAGAATCCATCATGAGGCGATGCAATCTGGACGAATCAGAAATCAGAGTCAAAATCGGTGGCAGAAATGTCAATAACCTCCGATATGCAGATACCACCACCCCGCTTGGGGTAAGTGAAAGGGACCTGGAATACCTTATCCAACGAGTGCAAGAGGAAAGCGAACACATAGGACTGTATCTCACCAGCAAGAAAATGAAAGTCATGATCGCGGTAGGCAACGGGACAGCGAACATAAAAATTAACAACCAAGTCATCGAGTCGGTCCAAGATTTCATCTTCCTTGGGTCCAAAATCAACTGCAATGGGCAATCTGGACCTCAGATCAAGAGACGGATCACACTTGGTACGAATGCAATGCGAGGAATGAAAAAGATCTGCAAGGATATTAGCATTGCAAGAAAAAAAACCCAGAATGGTCAATGCAATCGTCTTTCCCATAACAACGGATGGTTGCAAAAGTTGGACACTCAGAAAAACAGACAAAAGGAAAATTGATGCGCTTGAACTATAGCGCTGGAGGAGAATGCTACGGATACCTTGGACCGCCATGACAGCGAACAAGATAGTGTTAGATCGCGTCAAACCGAAAATATCACTAGAGGGCAAAATCATCAAAAGCGGCTCTGTGTTTTTGCCCACATGATGCGCGCGAACTCACTGGAAACAGTACTGATGCTCGGCAAGGTCAGTGGGAAGAGAAGATCAGGAGGACAAAGAACAAGATGGCTGGGTACAATCAAGGCCACCACCAACTTGTCAATTGCCAAACTGAAAGAAGCCGTGAAAGACAGGAATGCATGGAGAACATTGATCCATGGACTGATCCGTTCAGTTGGATCACTCATCATAACACTGCCTGCTATGAGAAGGCCTTACACACAACCTTACCCCGTTATGTTAAGCACTCTCTGGAATGATGGGTATTGCGTGTCAGATCTCTCTCTTCTGCTGTTTACAGCCAACATGGAGAGTCTGACAACAATCTTAGGACATGCTGTAGTTCCATAAACCAGATTCATCCTGCAGGTTACAGAACGCTAATAACAGTAAAAACAACCACCTTGAAATAAATGTTGCGGCGCTCAGCGTGTAGCTCGGTTACATGCAGCTCTTTACATTGGCCTTTACACTACATTAGGTTTCTCTTCATCTTGGTCTATTTGTCTTGGGTGAAGCTTGAGTTAGACGTGTGTTCATGTCACAAGGTGGAGAATACAGGGTTAAAGGGGTTGTCCCGCGGCAGCAAGTGGGGTGTATACACTTCTGTATGGCCATATTAATGCACTTTGTAATATACATCGAGCATTAAATATGAGCCATACAGAAGTTATTCACTTACCTGCTCCGTTGCTGGCGTCCCCGTCGCCATGGATCTGTCTAATTCTGATGTCTTCTTGCTATTTTAGACGCGCTTGCGCTGTGCGGTCTTCAGCCTGGTGAATGGGGCCGCTCGTGCCGGAGAGCTGGTCACCGCGTCGTCATCGTAGCTCCGCCCCGTCACGTGTGCCGATTCCAGCCAATCAGGAGGCTGAAATCGGCAATGGAACGCACAGAAACCATGGTGCACCATGGGAGAAGACCGCAGTGCATCCCTGGGAAAGGACCGGCAGCCATCTTAGGGAGAAGATTTTTTAAACTCCTTATTTCGTCGGATCGGTGAGTAGCAAGCGGTTTAAAAACTGCTTTAATTTGCTATTTTATGCCAGGGGGGTGACAGGGAGAATGGGGTAAGGTAAAATTTTGATGCTTGCCGCGAGACAACCCCTTTAAATGCAGGTGAGCAGCCTCTGAGTGATTGTCCACAATATCATAGGATTCATTGCTGTCCATGGCATTAATAATACTTGTCTTCCAATCATATCTTCTATCACCTTGCATCTGGAGAAGCAACTGACTGACAGCAAGAGAGTTCAGACTCCATATGGCAGCTACTTGGGGGACTTTGTACCCATGATGTACATAACCCCAAAACCATGAGGGACTGTACTTGTGCTTCTTGGATCTATCTATCTATCTATCTATCTATCTATCTATCTATCTATCTATCTATCTATCTATCTATCTATCTATCTTATCTATCTATTTCATATCTATCATATCTATCTATTTCATATCTATCTATTTCATATCTATCTATCTCATATCTATCTCATATCTATCATATCTATCTATCTCATATCTATCTATCTCATATCTATCTATCTCATATCTATCTCATGTCTATCTCATGTCTATCTCTATCTAATATCTATCGTATCTCATATCTATCTAATATCGATTTATGTCTCATATCTATCTATCAATCCATCTCACTTCTCTCTGTCAATCTATCTAATATCTGTTTATCCATCTACCTGTCTATCTCACTTCACTCATATCTATCTATACTAAATCTCTCTATTTATCTCAGATCACTCCATGTAACTCTCCATCTGACATCTATCTCATATCTCTCGTTCTCAAATCTATTTATCTAATACAGTGTTTCACTGAAAATAAGACACGGACATATTAATTTTTGCCTTAAAAGAGGCACAGTGTCTTATTTTTGGGGGGTGTCTTATACTTACCCAGCAGCTGGCATCTGTGTCCCTCGCGCTGATGCAGTCCTCAGCGCTGACAGGATTCTCTTCTCCTGGTAACGGGGCTTTGAATACCACGCCTTCGGTAAGTGCTGTGATTGGTTAATCGAGCGCCGGCTGTGATTGGTTTGAGCGCCAGCCAATCGCAGCGCTCTTTTACCAGAGGTGGGGTATTCATAGCACCGTCACCAGAAGAGAATCCTGTCAGCGCTGAGGACAGCGCCAGAAACCAGCGCGAGGAACACAGACGCCGGCGGCTAGGTGAGTATTGCTTTTTTTTTTAACCTAGTGTAGCTAGGGCTTATTTTCAGGGTGAACTTATATTTCAAACCCCCCTGAAAATAGGGGTAGGGCTTATTTTTGGGAAACGCTGTATCTATTTCATATATATCTCATATTTATCTATTTCATATCCATCTCATATCTATATCTAATCTCTGTCTCTCTTATTGTACTCTGTCTCATATCTATCTATATCATATATATCTATCTCAGATCTCTCTTCCTCTCGATCTATCTATCTATCCATCTCATATCTATCCATCCATCTCATATCTCTCTCACATCTATCTCTCTCCTATCTCTCTCCTATCCCTCTCCTATCTATCTCTCCCTCTCATATCTCTCTATCTCTCCCTCTCATATCTCTCTATCTCTCCCTCTCATATCTCTCTCTCTCATATCTCTCTATCTATCCCTCTCATATCTCTCTATCTATCCCTCTCATATCTCTCTATCTATCCCTCTCATATCTCTCTATCTATCCCTCTCATATCTCTCTATCTATCCCTCTCATATCTCTCTATCTATCCCTCTCATATCTCTCTATCCTTCTCATATCTCTCTATCTATCCCTCTCATATCTCTCTATCTATCCCTCTCATATCTCTCTATCTATCCCTCTCATATCTCTCTATCTATCCCTCTCATATCTCTCTATCTATCCCTCTCATATCTCTCTATCTATCCCTCTCATATCTCTCTATCTATCCCTCTCATATCTCTCTATCCCTCTCATATCTCTCTATCTATCCCTCTCATATCTCTCTATCTATCCCTCTCATATCTCTCTATCTATCCCTCTCATATCTCTCTATCTATCCCTCTCATATCTCTCTATCTATCCCTCTCATATCTCTCTATCTATCCCTCTCATATCTCTCTATCTATCCCTCTCATATCTCTCTATCTATCCCTCTCATATCTCTCTATCTATCCCTCTCATATCTCTCTATCTATCCCTCTCATATCTCTCTATCTATCCCTCTCATATCTCTCTATCTATCCCTCTCATATCTCTCTATCTATCCCTCTCGTATCTCTCTATCTATCCCTCTCGTATCTCTCTATCTATCCCTCTCGTATCTCTCTATCTATCCCTCTCGTATCTCTCTATCTATCCCTCTCGTATCTCTCTATCTATCCCTCTCGTATCTCTCTATCTATCCCTCTCGTATCTCTCTATCTATCCCTCTCGTATCTCTCTATCTATCCCTCTCGTATCTCTCTATCTATCCCTCTCGTATCTCTCTATCTATCCCTCTCGTATCTCTCTATCTATCCCTCTCGTATCTCTCTATCCCTCTCATATCTATCTATCCATCTCATATCTATCTATCCATCCCATATCTATCCATCCATCCCATATCTATCTATCCATCCCATATCTATCTATCCATCTCATATCTATCCATCTATCACATAATAAGCTCTGTCTCTGGCTGCAGTGACCCTGTATGAAGGGGCGCTGGGTGACTGAGGTCCGCAGCCGTTGGGCCTCTTGCCGCTCCCGCAATCACATAGAACAATTAAACGTTGTATTCTTTTTTTCCTCTTGCTTTCTAAAAAGAGCCGTGCCGTATAATTACCTCACACAATGTGCTCGGAGGGGAACATTAGCCTAATTAGCTGGGAATGTCTTAATGTGAAATTATATAATCAGCGGACGGAATACAATTTCTATGTTCTCTCATCAATGACAGCAACCGAGAAGAATCATTTTTTTCTCTAAAGTTTATTTTTGTCACTTTTCCAACTCTGTAAAACACATAAAATTAGACAAAATGTCCTTCTGATGGTCCCTGAATAGCAGAACAGCTTCATGCTGCAAGGTCTGGTATAGCGTAAGCATTAGCCAACCGCAGGAGGCCATGTTGTACGGGGATGCATCTGATCGGCACTGACCCCACTGAGGTATGAGGGGCTGGGTGCCTCGCTGAGGTCCCTGACTGAAGCATAGAACGGCTGTCTGTGGCTGCGGGGGCCTGGCCCATATGATATATAGATCGATAAAACCCCCGGCCCCCCAGGGACACTTCTTGTGCTGCAATTAATGGCTCTTCTTGCTTCTCTGTTTGGTTCTGTAAATCTTCTCAGTAAACGGCCTGTAAAAGAAATTAAGAAAATACATCGAGAGCCTCAACATTTACAATCCATGGTGACAAACGTAACCCCTTAGTGACTGATGTAATAAGGCAATTTAGCAGTCACTGAGGCATTAAAAGGCAATTCCCCTTCCTTAAAAATCCATAAAAAATACGTCCATCTCTTGTCCTTGTTTGTCACGTGGTGAAAAATTCTATTCAGTCATTTTCTAATTATCATCCGGGAATGCTGGGTGACAACCAATATGGCCGCTGTGGCTGCTCTCCTACTGTGGTGGTCACCCAGCTTTCCAAGACTACTGAACAGAAAATATGCCCGGTTGTGTAGTACTCCTGTCTCTCAGGGCCGAACCGCCATTCAGGGAGTAGGTTAATGACCAACGCATATATGACCGACCCTATACACTATAACCCAACCGTACATAACTGACATGTATATAATAGAACCATATATATGGTAAATGACCTATTATATGACCCATATCCTGCAGCCTATAACTACACCATATATAACTGACTCATCTAGCTGACCCATAGACAACTGAACCATACATAAAAAAAACATACATGACCAACAAGTGTAGAATTAAACCATATATAGTCACACTATATACAGTATAATGACCCATGTATAACCGAACCATATATATGGTAAATGACCTATATAGTGACCAACCTTAATGTAACCAAACCATACATATCTGATATGATTAATCTCTACATGAGTGAGCTACATATATATCTGACCTATATACTGCTTAACTGACCCATATATGAATAAACCATAAATAACTGATCTGAATGTAACTCACATACATATGACCGACCTGCATATAACCCAGCCATATACTGACTAATCAAGCCATACTGTGTATTACTGAGCTATATATGACCTACCTGTACATAGCTGGGCAATATACATCTGACCTGTATATAACTGATATATGACCAACCCATATACTGTATAACTTACCAATAAATGCTGATCCACAAAAACCTGATCCGAATACAATTAACTTACTGTAAATATATGACTGACCCATATATAACCAATATGCTATCATACAATATGTACCATATATAAGTGGCACATAGATAACAGACCCAGACAAACAGGCAATATATCTGACCCATACATAACTGTTATGATTGGCCCATAATTGACCAACCCATGCATAATTGATCTATAAATTGCCATTTAATTGATGGACATATACGAGTCAACCATTATATAACTGATGACTAACTTACGGGTCCATATATGACTTACCCACATGTGACTGACATACATACGACCAATCATATGCATAACTGATCTGCAAACATCCATATGTGAACAACCAGAAATCTCACAGCCATATATAAAGGACCCACATGTGACTGACCTATAGAGTGGCAAGAAAAAGTAAGTGAACCCTTTGGAATTATCTGCATTGATTACATGTGTTCTGGGGAAGATGGACTACAACCTCAGCTGTAACCTCTAGGACCCCGTGCCCCCTCCCTGATCTGCCCTCGGGTGCACGGAGTTATTCAGCGCCTGCTTCCCACGCCTTTAGTTACGGTGGCTGACTGTACACAGCAGAGAGGACATGTAAGGACGGGTCCGGGCCCCGAGACCCAGGTGGACGCTTACTTATTCCTCGTGGAGCCGCTTGCAGCCGGCGCGGCCAGGTTTGTGTGTACGCAGTGCGGCGGACGTTGGACTCTGGGTCGGAGATTTATTATACCTCAATGACAATCGCTGCCTCCCTTTTCTGGTAATGTTCTGTGTGCTCCCTGCACTAGCGGGTGCGAAGAGGTCCGCCCTAGACGCACGCGTGCCGCAATATCATGAGATCGGCTTAAAGATAAGCAGAAGTCAAGTCTGAGATAGCACGACGTAAGAGACTCTCTCCTCGGCTCCCAGTCAGGGTGACGTCTTACTCGGCCGGCATTGGATTGAATGGAGCGAAAAATAGACAAAAATTGCAGTGAAAAAAACGTAAATCCAACCTCAAAACCTTCAGTCGGCTTCATTTGTCAAAAATTGGCAAATTTAGTGACTTTTTTAGCTACAGGCCTACTTAGGAAAGCTGGGTGGTAAGTGTCCTCACCGCAGCACAGAGGTCCTAACCCAGCTGTCCGAGACTCCTGAGCAGAGCACCAACTTATTCCTGCACCAGTCTGTTCTGGATGGATGCATCACTATATGAAAAGCCTTGATTTTGCTCTGCATGTGTCAGTCCTAACTGTAGTTTTGGAATCGTAGTCATGAACTGGAAACCACAGGATGAATAGTAGATTAGAATTACAGACTGCATCACTACGTATACGTGCGCACCCAAGGGTCTAGGAAAAAACGTTTACGAGCCCTCGAACGAAAATGAGTGCCAGTAGAGCAAGATGTGTGTCCAAAGAGAACTGCATGTATAAATGGGAATTCACCGTATGGAAAGACTGCAGATCACCTACCCTTCAAACAAGATGGCGACTTTGTAGCACAGGGCGATTTCTGCAGTGAGCATAAGACCAGCGGGGCTGGAGTACCTGAGGGGAAACAAAACAGACAAGAGGGAACAGTGAGGAGCGGCCATTATCACATCAACATCAAACATAAGAGAACACAGTAAACACTTAACGGCCCTGACACTCGCTCACACCTCACAGGTCCCATCACACCCCCTGCCAGTCACCTGCACAACAGTGTATAAATATAACCGCAGCCAGAATCAAAGGAGGACAAGGAACTAGGACACAGGAAGATAACACACAATCACTACCAGCGTGACCTACTGATCTTTACAAAGAAATTCACAATTCCCAAAGGAGCAGTATTATAGTAGTTATATTCTTCTACATAGGGGCAGTATTATAGTAGTTATATTCTTGTACATAGGGGCAGTATTATAGTAGTTATATTCTTGTACATAGGGGGCAGTATTATAGTAGTTATATTCTTGTACATAGGAGGCAGTATTATAGTAGTTATATTCTTGTACATAGGGAGCAGTATTATAGTAGTTATATTCTTGTACATAGGAGCAGTATTATAGTAGTTATATTCTTGTACATAGGGAGCAGTATTATAGTAGTTATATTCTTGTACATAGGGAGCAGTATTATAGTAGTTATATTATTGTACATAGGGGGCAGTATTATAGTAGTTATATTCTTGTACATAGGAGGCAGTATTATAGTAGTTATATTCTTGTACATAGGGAGCAGTATTATAGTAGTTATATTCTTGTACATAGGAGGCAGTATTATACTAGTTATATTCTTGTACATAGGAGGCAGTATTATAGTAGTTATATTCTTGTACATAGGGGAGCAGTATTATAGTAGTTATATTCTTGTACATAGGGAGCTGTATTATAGTAGCTATATTCTTGTACATAGGAGGCAGTATTATAGTAGTTATATTCTTGTACATAGGAGCAGTATTATAGTAGTTATATTCTTGCACATAGGGGCAGTATTACAGTAGTTATATTCTTGTACATAGGAGGCAGTATTATAGTAGTTATATTCTTGCACATAGGGGCAGTATTACAGTAGCTATATTCTTGTACATAGGGGGCAGTATTATAGTAGTTATATTCTTGTACATAGGGGGCAGTATTATAGTAGTTATATTCTTGTACATAGGGGGCAGTATTATAGTAGTTATATTCTTGTACATAGGGGGCAGTATTATAGTAGTTATATTCTTGTACATAGGGAGCAGTATAATAGTAGTTATATTCTTGTACATAGGGGGCAGTATTATAGTAGTTATATTCTTGTACATAGGGGGCAGTATTATAGTAGTTATATTCTTGTACATAGGGGCAGTATTATAGTAGTTATATTCTTGTACATAGGGAGCAGTATAATAGTAGTTATATTCTTGTACATAGGGGGCAGTATTATAGTAGTAATATTCTTGTACATAGGAGGCAGTATTATAGTAGTTATATTCTTGTACATAGGAGCAGTATTATAGTAGTTATATTCTTGCACATAGGGGCAGTATTACAGTAGTTATATTCTTGCACATAGGGGCAGTATTACAGTAGCTATATTCTTGTACATAGGGGGCAGTATTATAGTAGTTATATTCTTGTACATAGGGGGCAGTATTATAGTAGTTATATTCTTGTACATAGGGGGCAGTATTATAGTAGTTATATTCTTGTACATAGGGGACAGTATTATAGTAGTTATATTCTTGTACATAGGGGACAGTATTATAGTAGTTATATTCTTGTACATAGGAGGCAGTATTATAGTAGTTATATTCTTGTACATAGGAGGCAGTATTATAGTAGTTATATTCTTGTACATAGGAGGCAGTATTATAGTAGTTATATTCTTGTACATAGGGGGCAGTTTTATAGTAGTTATATTCTTGTATATAGGAGGCAGTATTAAAGTAGTTATATTCTTGTACATAGGAGCAGTATTACAGTAGTTATATTCTTGCACATAGGGGCAGTATTACAGTAGTTATATTCTTGTACATAGGAGGCAGTATTATAGTAGTTATATTCTTGTACATAGGAGCAGTATTATAGTAGTTATATTCTTGTACATAGAGGGCAGTATTATAGTAGTTATATTCTTGTACATAGGGGGCAGTATTATAGTAGTTATATTCTTGCATATAGGGGGCAGTATTCTAGTAGTTATATTCTTGTACATAGGGGCAGTATTCTAGTAGTTATATTCTTGTACATAGGGGCAGTATTATAGTAGTTATATTCTTGTACATAGGAGCAGTATTATAGTATATTCTTGTACATAGGGGGCAGTATTTTAGTAGTTATATTCTTGTACATAGGAGCAGTATTATAGTAGTTTTATTCTTGTACATAGGAGGCAGTATTATGGTAGGTATATTCTTGTACATGGCGGACAGTAGGGGTCTATTTAGACAGGACGAGTGTCGGGCAAACGATGCCCGACAATTGTCCCCGCATGTGCTTGCCCCCGTGTTGTCACATGGGAGCTAGTACCGCTGGCTTGCTCACAGAGCGGCCAGCAGTAGGGCGGGGCAGCTGACGGAGATTTCTCTCCTCGAGCCCCCCCCCCGCCCTTCCCCATTGACTTATCATAGCGGCTGTTCAGTACTAAGCGGCCACTATTTACACTGAAAATCGTTTATGCTGCATAACCGATGGATGATGAGCTGATCGCTCAGTGTATATAGCGGATGTTCAGTATTGAACAGCCGCTTTGTTAAGTCAATGGAGAGGGGCAGTGGAGCACGAGGAGACTAATCTCCTGCAGCCGCCTCCCTGAGCGCTAATGATACTAGCTCCCTTGCAATAGCATCGTTTGCCTGGCATTCGTCCCGTCTAAATGGGCCTTAATACAGTAGCGATGCTTTCGTAGATAGGGAGTACTATCATAGTTGTTATTTCCCTGTAGATAGGAGCTCGTATCTTACAAAGTACGGCACATTTAGATAGAGAGATATCCCACAGTATTGCTTGCTGCACCTCTGCTAAGCATTTTGGGATGTCAGAGGCACAATAAATGAGTACAGGGCAGAGATTGCTCACTCTGAAGGCCTCGGGGAGAGCAGCGATATTGTCTGCTGCTGCCATTTTTCAGAGTTTATGAGTCCTTGAATTAGAGCTGTGGGAAATATTCATCATTGTATATGAGCATTAAACGCTATTTTTACTTCCAGGCGCTGCACTGCTTTAGGGAAGCCTGTGCCTTTAGTGTCACGACGCCCTGCAAGCATCACATTAAGCGCCAGGTAATACACCGGATCCGCTGTGACATCACAACCCAGCCTGTGTGCAAGGCGAAACACAATAAATACGGGAATATTTTTAGGTTTCAGGATTTTGCTGAATCACATCAGGAACATAAGCCGAAACTGAACGATCATATTATGGATGGTGCGGGACGTGAGGGGGTGGAGTGTGACAGCAGGGAAACACGAAGAGAGAAACCCCGGTGTCATGCTCCACTGCCTCAAGCCTTTTGTGACAGCACAATTAAGGTGAATCATGGAAGAGTGAAAACTTCTACAACTTTTGCATATAGTTTGTGTTTCAGTTCTTCACCATTTCCAAGATCTTTGTTTGCTCTCAACAATTAAAACCACTGCAGTTTACATTTAACCCCTTAGTGACCCAGAGCATATATGTACTTCCTACATGTGTGGAGCATGTAAGGGCTGATTCACGCGACGGAATCTGCGCAGTTGACTTACATGGGCAAACAAAACCGACTACTGGAACTAATGGTTTCTTATGGAAACATTCAGATGAAGGAATTTTAGCCACTCAAAAAAAAATAAAAAAATTAAAAATCCCACCTAAAAAGATAGGACAGCAGCGACTGAAATTCAGCAAGGATATTCCCTGCTGCGTGAAAAAAAAGGACCTGACTTATCTTTGGTGCGCAACACGCAGCAGTGTCCATAGACTCGCATGAGAGACTATGTGAGTCGGCCGGCAAAGACACATGGAGGGATTCCCCAGCAGCGTGGCTGGAGGGATTCCCCCGCAGGGCAGATGAAGGGATTCATCTCTCTCTCCAGCAGCGCATATTTTCTTCTCAGTAATCTTTATTGGGTTTTATAATAAACAGGATAACAGAAAGTGGACATATTTGTTGCGTTAATTACAATTTTCGTACCGGAACATACATATTTTAAACATGCAGCACGTTGCTGAATAGTAATGTGACTAATGCTTCTTGATATGCGCTGCACATACCACCCTTCCAAATATCAGCAGCACATATTTCCAGTCCCTGCCTTTCGGCATTGAAATATTGCGTCTGAAGCTCAGGACTTCGGCGTGTAAAAATCGTTTGTTCAGACACTTTTCCGCATCCAGAGTTGCGATAGTTTTTGCACAGCCAGGAGCTGCATGAATTCCACAGCCGTGTGAACGAGCCCCAAGGAGCGAAACTGGGCGCCGAGCCCGCTCCATACATGGCTGGTGTAAGCCGTCTTTGACAGCCAACACCCAGCCACAACAACTGCAATCAGAATTCAGGCGGATCCTGGCTGTTAACTTATTAAATACCACTGTTAATTCTAACAGCAGCATTTACATGCTGCAATTAACATAGTACATTGTTTCCCTGAAAATAAGACATACCCAGAAAATAAGACATAGCATGATTTTCCAGAATGTTTGACGATGGAAAATGATTTTTTAGGCTTTTTGAGGATGCTTGATATATAAGCCCTACTCCAAAATGAAGCCCTGCTAACAGTTAATTAATTAAAAAAGTCAATTTATATAGTATCCAGGCAGCTATACATGTAAAAAAGTTAAAGCTTTTTGAACAAAAATTAATATAAGACACTGTTTTATTTTCAGGGAAACAGGGGTAGCATAGTATGTAAGGCCGAAAAAAGACATATGTCTATCCAGTTCAGCTTACTATCCCCCTTACTCCCCCCCCATGTTGATCCAGAGGAAGGCAAAAAAGATAACTAATGAGGTAGAAGCCAATTTTCCCAATTTAGGGCTCGGTCAGACAAGCGTGTGTTTTGCGAGCGCATAATGCATGCTTCTAAAAGAACCAATGGGTCCCTATAGAAGCATTCATATGCGCGGAATTAGCAGCACAAAACAGCGCGCACCTAAAAAAGATAGAACATGGTGCGCATTTTGCCGGAATTTCCATTGACTCCTATGGAAGCAGGAGTTAATGGAAACTCCTGCGCACGGAATAGCGGAGGAGGCATTTAAAAGGTGCTTTTGGCCAGAAGCAACTTTTAGATGTCCTGCTGTTAACCCCTTAGTCCCCGCAGGATTGAGAGGAATCCTGGAGGGTTCCGTTAATCCCCACAGGGAATCCCCTCATCACTGAACACTGTCACAGTGTTCAGTGATGAGGCGACTGCAGCGGGGATGAAAGAATCCCCTGCAACAGCTGTGGCAGAGGACCGCGACGCCATCTCATTGCTTTCAATAGGGTCGGCGCTGCATGAAACATAAGCCCTTCCCTGAAAATAAGCCCTTGCTGCTGGCAACAAAATAAATAAATAAATATCACCTAGCAGCGCACTTGGGGCTCCGGTGCGTCTTCTGCCCGGCTCCCCGACACTCTTCTGAATCATTTCTTCTGGCAGGGGATTTAAAAATTCCCACGCTCCTGGAAGCTCTGCCTCTGATTGGCTGAGCGCAGGGATCAATCACAGCCATTCAATCATTGAATCAGTGCTGTCACAGTGTTCAGCAATGAGGGAGCCTTTGTGGAGCAGCTGCTCCAGTGAACCGGCAAAGTTTCATGCACTGCGCATATGAAACTTTGCCCTCTCACGCGTTTTCAGCTTATGTGGGGAGCGCATTTTTTACGTACACAGGCGCGCAAATAAACACGCTCATCTGACCGCGGCCTTAAGGGACAAAAGTCCTTCCTGACTCTAATCTGGCAATTGATGTTCGGAGATCCTGAACAGCACTCCTGCAATGAGATCATGAGATGGAATTTCATAATCAAAGCAGCCCAGGGACTTGTGAAGGTCACCAGGACTGTCATATATTTATGCTCATTAAGAATGCCGGCAGAAATACCATAAACAGAAATACTGAAGTATTGCAGTATACGGTATAAGTGATCAAACAATCACAAGGTTAAGTCCCCTATGCGGACTCAAAAAAAGTAAAACTAGGTAAAAAAAATATTTATTATTGTAAAAAAAGAATATTATAAGTTAAAAAATAAAAAATTTCCAGTATTTATAATTAAAAAAATTAAAACAAAAATCCCCACAAAACATATTTGGCACTGCGAAGTCCATATAAGTCTAATCTACCAAAATAATGCATTTATTCCTGAACGTCGTCAGAACAAAATATGTAAAAACAGAACTTTATTTTTGGCCACCTTGTGTCCAGGAAGGAAATTAAAAAAAAAAAAAGTGATTAAAAAGTCACATATACTCCAAGATGGTACCAAAAGACACCACAGGTCGTCCCACAAAAAACAAGCCCACACACAACCCTATAAACTTAGGATAGTCAGAACACGGTGACAGAAAATAATTTTTTTAAAGAAATTTTCGTTTAAAAGTAGTAGAGGAAAAAACAAGTCGTCATACAGCGACGGCGATGGGTACTTCTATAAACATTAGGGCATCTTGCACCGCTGGCCATTATATTATTACTGTCCAATACACACTATGATCTAATTCATTGGATTCCAATGCATCATATCACATGGCAGTATTCCCGGAGAGTAAAAGCGCCAGGCTGGCCAATATAGCACCAGGCGCTTTCACGCTGCGCCAAAAATTTAGTCCTGGAACTACGTCAGCTGCTGCATGGGCTTCTATGGGAGCCCATGACAGTGGGCGTAATGCAATGGGAGGGGCGGAGCTAAGCTCTGCCCCTCCCATTGCAGGCTGTGGACAAGGGACGAGTGCTTAGCTTCGCCCCCGTCCCACCCACTCCCATTGCAAACAGCCAGAGGGAAGGAGAGAGGAGGTGAGCCGTCGAGGGGGAGTGAAGGGGGGGCAATTGCATTGCGGTCTCAGCGTATACGCGCCGGGGCCCATGCCATCTGAACGGGCACACAAACGTTAGATTTGTGCGCCCATTCACGCTTTTTATCCTGACCTAGTCCTGCTCACAAAGCCAAGGGTCTGCTATCATGCATCAGTTGTGGCATTGCTCCATGAGATGGACACATCAGCTGGGTAAATTACTACAATGTATCAGGACTCCTGCACACAGACGGGTCGGATTCCACATGCGGAATCCTGTAGCGGAATCCGCCCCTGTGGCCAGCCGGAGACCCCAGCATACCTGTCCAGTGGTCTTTTAATCTGTACTGCGGATGGCCCAACCATTGCGCCAGCGGACATGCGCAGTATAGATTATGCCGCGCCGTCGCTAGGCAAGGATGTGGATCCCGCAACCTTTCCGCGATGATTATTTTGGAACGGCCACGCGGTCGGATGGCTTCCATCGACTTCAATGGAAGACGTCCATGTGGAGACCACACAGAATCATGACATGCTGTGATTTTCCCGCTCGTGTAGATGAAAATGTAGCCGGTCTTTAGTTCACAGAAGAGGAAACACTTGTAGCAAAGACTCAGTTGTGAAGTGTTAGCTCTGCATGATTTTCTGGAAGCAGACAAGAATATTCCCAATGACAGCAAGCAGAGATCTTGTAAATGACAAAGAATAGAAACACATCTATTAGAAAGTTGCCGGCAGGATTCTGCCATGTTTAATTTCCCATCAATATCTGCACATTCGGGGTTGAATATTCTACAACACTCTTGCAGAATATTCTATCCTGTGTGAAAGTTCCTTAAAGGAGATCTCCAGGCCGATCCTATGGATGATCTATCCTCAGGATGGGCCATCAATAGTCGCCGGGGACCTGCTGCTCAGGATCCCAGACCATCAGCTGATCGCCCGGCTCGCTTGTCCATCACTGGGGTCAGAAATGGAAACATCATAGAGAGCTTCACTCCCACGGAAGTCAATGGGAGCACTGCCTTCTATTACACTTCCATGCCCGACGCCGCTGTCAAAACTAGAAGTGTGAGAGGAGGCTTCAGCTCCCATTGACTTCCGTGAGAGTGAAGCCCTCAATGATGCTTCTTCTTCCAACCCCAATGACGATGTCCGGCACAGATAGACAGCAGGCTGGGCAATAATTAATCGCCATGGACCCACCACTCGGGATCTCCGCGATGAACTATTGATGACCTATTCTGAGGATAGGTCAGCAATTAAATGTACTCGAAAAAACCCTTTAGGCACCAGACACTTAGCGATTTTACGCATGTGGTGGTTTTATGGCCCAATTTTCTTTTTTTGGGCTGCCAAAATTATCTTTGGTGCTTTTTTTTTTTAATAACACACAGGGCTGTTTCAACAATACCTTTTTTCACTGAAATATTTTTCCTTTTCTTGCTTTATAAGGGCTAGTAAAAAAGTAAAAAAATATAGAAATTTATCGTTTTTTTTAAATTAGTATATTTACGCTAAAATAAAGCACAGGACTGGGTTCCCCATTTTCTTTAGAAGGTTTTGAGATATAATTTGTATGGTTTTGGCTTGCAGGGTGGATACGGTGACGGTTTAGGTTGGGGGGGGGGGTGAGATTTTTTCTTCTTTTAGATATTCGTATTTTATTATGTATTTTTTTAAACTTATTTCTGTAACTAGTCTTTTAAACATATACGACTCCCGTAATGTCATATAAGACTTCTGGGGGACGTTCACAACGTCATTTCATTTCTTTTTCATTTCTCCATTTTCCACTGTAACTGGGTCAGCCACAGGAGCAGCATACAAAGGAGCCCCAATTACTGGGACAAACGTTCCCCTATGGTGACATTAGTCACTGAAAGTGCTGGGCTAAGGCCCAGAAGCTGTGCCATACGAGGGGCGTCCGGCGCTCATGTGACCGCCATTTCCTCTATTCACTGCACAGCACTCATTGACCGCCATGTAGGCTGAAAGAAGAGAGAGAAGGGCATAAACCATTTCGGTCTCCTGTGCTGAGTCCTGGGGTGTCCCTGACAACTGAGCACCCGAGCTGCTTCTGCTAGAATGCAGAAGCAGCAGCTTTAAACTTGCACCATATTTCTACGATGGTGCAGGATTAAAGCCCAGGACTTTATGTATATTTTCGGTGCTTGATACTTACTGGGATAATCGCTTATCCACAGAATAGAAGCTAGTTTTATGATCACTGGGGGTCCGACCATTGGAGCCTCCAGTAATCCTGAGCCTGGATCACCCAAATGCTCCATGTGAATGGAGTGGCAGCGCGTAGGCTTGACCGCGGCTCCATTCGCTACTATGGGACAGGCGGAGATCGATACACTCATCAATCACCCACCATCCCATAGAAGTGAATGGAACAGAGGTCATGAATGCACATTGCCACTCCATCCAAGTATGCCAGTCTCAGAACCGCTGGAGGTCCTAGCAGTAAGACCCCCAGCAATCAGACATGTATCCCCTATGTCTTGTGGAGTAAAACCCCTTTAAGCTACTTTGGCTCTAACCACAGGTCAAGCCTCCATCCGTGCAGCTGGACACATGGCCGCTGTTTCCCTCCATCCATCCGGTTCGACTAGTTTCCAGAAGCTGCGAGAAGAATCGCCGCACACCAAACGCCTGGCGCTCCGAGTATTTTTAGACCTCATTTTCTAAGGAAAGATGAATCCTTCTGCTGGCTGTGAAGATAAAATGACGTTCCCTCACAGGTAATGAGGCTGTGAATCAAATGACAGAAATCCCGCTCCTTTCCTTGTTCTCTCCGTGCGCCCCTGAGGATAATCTTTTCTGAGAACAATCTGTGTTCTGCGTTACTCATTTCACTGCGGCGGAGTTCAGAAGAACCGAGCTTTCATCCGTGACCCAAAGCTGGGCATAAAAAAAAAATGGATGCCCAATTCAAAGGGATCGGCAGGTTTATCTCCCTCCCTGCCCGCCCCTATACAGTAATACAGACCGAAGGCTTTGACGTCCGTCGTAGGCGCCGGCAGTAAAAAGGCGATTGTCCTGCTACTTTCTTGGCTGTAATGAGGTACATTGCGGTTTTATAGCATTCACCCACTGTGATGTGATGCTGCCGACCTTCTTCTATAAATGTATCAATGCGCTCAACGGAGCGCAGCGTTTCATCTAATTTGGGCTTCATAGAGTAACATTCCAGTAATACAACGGGTGAGAGATGCTTTTTAAAGTGTCTTTCCCCCCCTTATAGGTAAAGATGACATTTTGTATTTCTATTGTTGTTGTGAAAGTTTAAAGAACGCAACGTTTTTTGTTTTCCTTTTTTCCTCCCCGTTTTCAAAAAAATCGGAACCCTTTTATTAATCATTCGACGTCGCTGCCTGGGGGTTGTTGTTTGCGGGACGAGTTGTGTTATTTAATGCACCTTAGAATGGACTGAAGGACTTTTAAGAAATTAGAGTGGAATGGAAAAAGAAACCCTGCAATTCCGCCATCTTTGGGGGTGGGGTCTTGTTTCTATTGCGCAGATCTTGCGGCAGGAATGACCTAACTTTATGCTGTGGGTCAGTCCGATTGTGACGGGACAAACTTTATATAGTTTTTTTTTTTTTTTTGCTGTACTACTTTTAAAAAATAAGATCTCTTGAAAAATAAAATTATTTTCTGCCGCCGTCTTCCGACAGCCATAACATGTTTATTCTCAAGTGGACACAGTTGTGTGAGGGCTCACTTTTTGCAGGGCACCCGGTAGTTTGTATTGTTACCATTTTGGAGTACATACGACTTTTTGATCACTTTTGATTCTAATCAAGTCAAGCCACAGGCATGGCTTCATAGGCAATCAGCAATGGCATTACTGGGGGCCTACAGAAGGCCCCCAGCTGCCATGACAACCAAACAGCATCCCGCGATCTCATCCTGATCGATGCTGTCTTTGACATCTGACACCCGCATTGCATGGAGCAAGATCGACCCCCAATCCCCCGCCATACAGACCGCAAAAGGTCATGACGTTACTGTACATAATGGAGCGTTAAGGGGTTAAAGGCCACATGCCAACAAGACAAGGGGGCAGATTTATGAAAGGGCCTAGAAGAAAAGCTGTCTTAGTTCCCCTAGCAACCAGAGCAACTTTCATTTTGTATTCTGCTGTGGTAACATGAAAGCTGCGCTGTGATTGGCTGCTAGGTGTAACTACAGGAGTCTTTTTTTTTAAGACAGTTTCATAAATCTATCCCAAATTCCTAAAAGTTCACATGTATGACCATCGCTCCGCTGCTACTCAGGTGAGGATAAATAGGGGGCTGTGGACCCCTCATCTAGTGAGGGTCTGGGTTGTAGAGCTCCCACAGTTCACATGTTCAGCCCTTTTACAG
Organism: Eleutherodactylus coqui; assembly: GCF_035609145.1. Taxonomy (NCBI): domain Eukaryota; kingdom Metazoa; phylum Chordata; class Amphibia; order Anura; family Eleutherodactylidae; genus Eleutherodactylus; species Eleutherodactylus coqui. The sequence continues at coordinate 149,864,134 of NC_089844.1, read as the reverse complement.
ATTTCAGAATTAAAGGGCAATATAGCTGACTGTTACGACAGTCACAAGTCTCCAGCTGCACCGTTACCTTCTGCGGCCTAAGTTATTGTTGGGGTAGTTGCTCTGACCTATGAGTGGGGATCAGCAGACCACACTACTCAGCATCATTATAGAAAGGAGGGTCTGATTGGTTAGCCTCTCATTAAATACTGTTAGTTTCGGAAGTCCAGTGCAGTTGATAGCTACTGTATGACAACGTTCTATCCAGGAGTCCTCCTTCTAGTTTCCAGTATTTAGTTCAAGTCCAGTCTTGTCTAGTCTCCCAAGTCAGTCTGGTTCTTTGGTTTTCTAGTCCAGTCTTGCCTAGTCTCTCCAGTCTGTCTTGCTCCTCGGTATACTGCCCTAATTTCCGGTTTCCTAATATTGTTTTGTCGAGTCTCTCCAGTCTGTCTTGCTCCTTGGTTTTTTAGTTCCGTCTTGTCTAGTCTCCTTAGTCAGTATATCTGGCTACTTGATTTTCTAGTCCAGTCCATGTTTCCTAGTTCATGGTTTGTCTAACCTTTCCTTATTTATTTCTGTCTGCCTTGGGTCATTTTAGCATTTGCTTCTTTAGCCACTTTTCTATTCCCCAGTGCCCTCCTGCCCTCATGGATAGTGTTTTAGATAGGATCATATAAAGGGACAACTTGGGACTGTTTAAGGACAGTGGGGTCTAGTGTTAAGGAACAGTGTCGATAAGGAATTAGGGAGAGACGTGGGGAGAGCCAATATTGTAATCAGCATTTCTCGGGTAGTTATTTTGGTTCCATTCTTTTCTATCGGTCTTCACTGACAGTTTCATTATGTTTATCATTATCCTCTTCATCCAATTACCATCGACCTCTGCCCAGATTTAAGGGTGAGTCTTTAGTTGCATTTGTGTTTCTACAGTGTGCTGTCTTGCGATGTCCAGTTGTCACATTCCTCAGCTCCCTTGTAACTTCTGGAGATATCTGAGTACTGAGAGACACTGTTTGTAACCAGGAAAGGCGAATGGTAAAGGTGAAAATGGGTTCTGCTATTTTGCTGCCCGAACATTAAAAAAACGGTCAGCTGGACATTTGTTCAGGCCAACAGCTACCAAACCCAACACCCCGATACACACAAATACTAGGCTCAGCCAAGCATACAAGTGTTCTGAATGTAGACAGGGATAAAGCCGCTGTCACAGTAGGTCATCTCCAAGAACTAAGGGATCACGCAGTTGAAATCCAACGATCTGGCCCTCATTGTCCTGTCCTGACGAAATTGGCCGATCTACATCTAATGTGTATGGCCAACCTTAATCAAGGGGGAAAAAAAGGTGAGCCATGCACTCCTTAGAAACAGGGCTCTTCTACCAAGAACTGTCATCTGAGGGACAGTCTACTTTCTAGTGGCATGTTTGGTACTTTTGGGGGCCAGCTTGCCCTTATACCCTTCAACTCATTCCTATTGATAATATTGTTGAATGGCCAGTCAACAACTTGTTCCCTTTAAGGTTTATAATTGCTTCTTGTCCATTTGAATTCTATGGGTTCTATAATTTTGTAACTCAAATCACCACCATTCATTGGTGGAACACACTATAATATGCAAGTATGCCAAGAATAGGGCAGGCAAACTCCCTGATCTGCAATAGCTTCCTGTATAAATGATAGGGACGAGAACGGCCCACACAGTGGATTGTACTGATTCATACATAGGTCTGCGAGTTCAACATCCTCTCTCCATGAATTACAAGAGCCAGAACCCACTATTAGCAGGAGCGTTTAAACACAAAGCATCATTACCAAGAACTAGCGAGAAGGAATGGCCGGGTCGATGGAGTTCAGTTTAAAGGCCCTTTACCTCAAAGATAGAAAAGAAAAAGTAAAACGATCCATAAGTCCTTGAGTTGGCCACTTCTATCAAACGAATTACGCCGAGTTTCCAATCATCTGGTAGTCCAGCGTTTTTTCTCCTCAACATAGTAAAATGCAGAAGGATATTGACACAAGAGCTGATCACACAGCTCTCTATGGGATTATTCATTGTATCAGGCCAGAATATCGTTGCCTGTAGCGTTTTTCTATCTGCTGGTGCACAAAAATCTCATCAGCTGCGTCCAGTGTAAAACAACTGGCTGGCCACTATGGACATATAGGACCCAGATTTAGAGAAATAACCATTGGAGATCTTACGAGGGTTGTCACCCAGCGTTCTCATAGCCCTGAATGTAGAAAGTCTGTTTAGTTATTGAGTGATAAGGTCCCCCACTCCAACGGCTCCGCACAATTGATTCAGAACTGAACACCCGTATAACAGATATAATGGTGGTTATCACCCAGCTTTTTCAGAATCAGACATAGGGAAGAATTGAATATTTTAGGCTAAAAATCAAGAATCACATGCGAGTTTCTGCACTGCGAGATCATTGGGAAACACTCGCGACCCTCTGATGCGCATGAAACACACGGCTGAGGGCCGCTATTTCACAGAAGTGATGAGAGGTAAACATGGCCACCAACAGGGTGATGAGCAATCGGTCGCCAGTTGCTTCGTTTCAGCTTACCAAACAAAAAGTGGCTGGCTAATCGTCTGGTGTAAAGTCCCATGTAAAAGGACCTTAACACCTTCACAGTGCCACCTATGGGGGCGGGGCAGTGCAGGAGATTTCTCTCCTCTCGCTCCCCGCCACTCTCCATTCAGATAACACAACGGCTGTTCACTACTGAACGTAGCTCTCCCTACTGGCACGTGCCGCCATCGGCCGCTCACCACTTGTGAATGCCGACAGGGGCCGCGGCTCCCTCCCCAGCATTCACTCAGCTGCGCTGCTAGCAGCGCCGATTCCGGCGCACACTGTGACGATAGTGTGCAGCCAGGATATCCCCCACCCCCACCCGACGTCTGTTGGTTGTTAGTGCCGAACTGGGGTTTAATATAGTTTTTTCCCTTCTTCGGAGGGCACTGGTGTATTATGTCGCCACTGGAAGTAAGGGGTGGCAACATAATACACCTGTCACCTAACTGATTCATGCCCCCAGCTTCTGATTGGCTTGGGGCGGAGGACTGTGTCGAAGCTGATCGCAGACGGCCCGCGGCTGGGAGCGCCAGCCGGGGAGGCTGAAAGCAGCGGCACAGGTAGCCCAGAGCCTGCCCAGTGGCCCTGGCTTACAGGACAGCGGCGAGGCTGGGAGAGCCGGGACAGAGGACAGCAACGACCCTGGGAGCTGCACCACAACTGTGAGTGAGGGGGAGGCCGCTGAGGGGTGTCACTATTACTGGGGGCCGCTGAGGGGTGTCACTACTACTGGGGACCGCTAAGGGGTGTCACTACTAGTGGGGTCCGCTGAGGGGTGTCACTACTAGTGGGGTCCGCTGAGGGGTGTCACTACTAGTGGGATCCGCTGAGGGGTGTCTATTACTGGGGGCCGCTGAGGGGTGTCACTACTGCTGCGGGTCGCTGGGGGGATGTCACTACTGCTGCGGGCCGCTGGGGGGTGTCACTACTGCTGCGGGCCCCTGAGGGGTGTCACTCTTGCTGGGGGCCGCTGAGGGGTGTCACTACTGCTGCGGGCCGCTGAGAGGTGTCACTACTGCTGCGGGGTGCCACTACTGCTGCGGGGTGCCACTACTGCTGCGGGCCGCTGAGGGGTGCCACTACTGCTGCGGGCCGCTGAGGGGTGTCACTACTGCTGCGGGCCGCTGAGGGGTGTCACTACTGCTGCGGGCCGCTGAGGGGTGTCACTACTGCTGCGGGCCGCTGAGGGGTGTCACTACTGCTGCGGGCCGCTGAGGGGTGTCACTACTGCTGCGGGCCGCTGAGGGGTGTCACTACTGCTGCGGGCCGCTGAGGGGTGTCACTACTGCTGCGGGCCGCTGAGGGGTGTCACTACTGCTGCGGGCCGCTGAGGGGTGTCACTACTGCTGCGGGCCACTAAGGGGAGTCACTACTGCTGCGGGCCGCTGAGGGGTGTCACTACTGCTGCGGGCCGCTGGGGGGATGTCACTACTGCTGCGGGCCCCTGAGGGGTGTCACTACTGCTGCAGGCCCCTGAGGGGTGTCACTCTTGCTGGGGGCTGCTGAGGGGTGTCACTACTGCTGCGGGCCGCTGAGGGATGTCACTACTGCTGCGGGCCGCTGGGGGGATGTCACTACCGCTGCGGGCCGCTGGGGGGATGTCACTACTGCTGCGGGCCGCTGGAGGGGTGTCACTACTGCTGCGGGCGGTTGGGGGGGTCTCACTACTGCTGCAGGCCCCTGAGGGGTGTCACTCTTGCTGGGGGCTGCTGAGGGGTGTCACTATTGCTGCGGGCCGCTGAGAGGTGTCACTATTGCTGGGGGCCGCTGAGGGCTGTCGTTATCACTGCTGGGGGCCGCTGGGTCGCTTCACAATAGACAGGGTGCAGACTTTGGCTGCTTTTTGGATGTGGAAATGCTGCAGAATTTTACACAGTATTTTCCGCTGAGGACATTCTGCAGTATTTCCGCATCCAAAAAGCAATCAAATCTGCACGCTGTCTATTCTGAAGCGGCCCTGTCCTTTTTAGAATGATGGGGTCAAATCATACGTCATGATGAGCCCCGCCCGCGACGTGTTGGCACTTTGTGATAAATAAGTCAGTTTTGGGTTGCAGTTTGGGCACTCGCTCTCTAAAAGGTTCCCCATCACTGGTCTAGGTGCTCACCCTAAGGAGAAAAGATAGCGTTTCTGACCAAGGTACCTTTAGTCTCTGGCATTTCTTCCATTGTCCTCTGGGAAAGCTTGGTGATGACCAACATGGCCAACTTTACAGCTATCATAGGCTGGTTACACGCGTCATGATACCTACTGGTCAACCAGCCCTCAAAATTAAAGGGCCATTATTTTGCAGCTCGCCAAAGATCCCTGATGTGACTTAGACCTCATTCACACAGGCATTGCGATTCTCAGCCACTCGCATTGCGGCCGAAAGTCGTGGCTGAATCTCGTATTTTCCTGCTCATTCACACGTATACACGCAGCAGCCTGGAATGCCGTTGGTCGGAAGGAGAGAGTTTAGCGATGCTAAAGTCTCTCCCCATAACTTTACCATCTGACTGCGGCAATAGAAACTCCCAGAGAAGCCTGCCGGAACTGCCAGCAAGGGGAGGGAGTTTAGCCGCGTGAGCCACTGCTAAAGTCCCTCCCCTTGCCGGCAGTTCCGGCAGGCTTCTCTGGGAGCTGCTGGCTAATCGCGGCCAAAAGATAAGGCAAGACCTATATTTTCGGACCATGCGTAAAAGCAGCTATCTAGAATCCGCAGCATATGTGCTACCTTATCCGGCCGGCTGATTTTTCACACTGGAAAAATCGCCCATCTGAACGAATTTATTGGAATCCAACGCTTCAGATGGCCGCCATTTTTGGCCATTTTATCGCGGCAAAATAGCCGCGATAAAACGTTGTTGTGAATAAGGCCTAATGATGTCTTAATGCTGGTCATAGCTGGACAAAGGTTAAATGCAAACTCCAGTGGGTTGACCAGTTGTGTAAGTGCAACATTTTCCTTCTTCCATCTGCCATTCTGTTCGGGAAACATATTAAAAAGCTTCTTCTGCAGATGAATACTCCCTGCCCCCCCTCCTGCCATCTCTAGGACAATAGCTCATGACTAATCATATTGGAGTATCTGAACATTTCAGAGCTTTCTGCAGGTGCTCAGTGAAAGCCTTGGAGTACATGACGGCCCGCGTCCCCGGGTGCTCCACTTGTCATAATTGTAGGGCTGCTGGTTAATATGGAAGACCTTGGATGACCTTGGATGACTTGTTTACCTGCTCAATCTCTGCTCTGAAGATAACGTCTTATATTGTGGGGAAATAAACTGAAATTGATAGCGTTCGGGCTGAGGTAATGTGAGGTGCCTGGAGTTCAATCATGGCGGCTGGGACCACGTGAGGTCAACGAAGAAGACAAGCAGATGGTTGGATGTATTTACAGGAGACGACCTGGGAGAACTCAAGTGACACTAGATTGTCAGTAGGGTACCGGCACGCAGTACGGATCTTTGCCTTAACCACAGGTACCTGAATGAAACAATCACAAGCCAGCCAGCAGTCAACAGAGTCCGTCTGCGGTTGCGGCAGAGGTCCGCAATGTGTACGGGCAGACTGTGACAAGGAGCGTCTTTGCTTTTTCTACTATTACCAGAAAAAAGCCAAGTCTCGAGCTCCGTCATGTCTGGTAATTTGGTTGCTAGGGATATATAACCATAGTTACAGTCTTCTTGATGAGGCCGTCATGCAGCGAGTCCTTTCCAGGCGGCTTGCGCATTATTTAGATCTTCAGTTCTATAAGAATTGGCACTGAACGGAGACGGGCCTTTCTCTACCCCCTTACTGACAATGTAGCCACATTTTCATAAATGTTGAGGGTTCCTTTAGGTAATTAATTATTTGAAGGCAGCTATGACATCATAATTTGTATATAGGACTGAAGGCCACCGAAATTTAGCCACAGTGTTGACGACATGAAATGCTGAGCAATTACTGGACCCAATGGCACTGTTAAAGGGGTTGTGCCACGTTATCCGTAGAATAGGGGATAAGTTTATAATCAGAGGGGTCCGAGCACTGGCACTCCACCTTCCCTGGAAACAGGGTCCTCGAGTGAATAGAGCAGAGGTCGCGTAGGCACACCACTGTTCTATTCACTTCAATGACAGCACCAGAGATTACCGAGTTCAAGCGCATTGGCAATATCCGGCACCGTCAGTTAAGTGAATGAAGCAGCAGCACACCTGCGCGACCTCGGCTCTATTCACTCGGGGACTGACCAGATCGTTGGGGGTTCCAGTGGTTGGACCCTCTACCAATCACAAAGTTATCAGGATAGGAGAGAACTTTACAACTTGGCACAACTCCTTTAGTTCGGCCTGGGACCAAGACTGTCCTGTTGAAATCATTGTGCAGCCTGAAGGCCCCCACACACATGAGCACTTGGTCATTCAAACAAGATGATTGCAACGGGGACAGATGACTCTCTAATGTGTCATCTATCCATATTTGTTCCCAGTGCGTCTAACAATACACTATCCTACCAAAAGTATCTGGACACCCCTATCAGTAAAATGAATTGTACCTTATTAGTATATTACGTGTCTTAAACCAAGATGCAGACCCTTGGAGGTGTTCCATAGTTTGTGACGGGAGCTGCACACAAGCCGTCCATCATGTAGCTCAATGCATCGGCCCGTCTACAATGGTGCAAGGAGCGTCGTCATTGGACAGTTGGGCAATGGAAGAACGTTCTATAGAGCAACAAATCACGCTGCTCCATCTACAAATCAGATGGATATACCTGGGTGTGGAGAATGATGGGGAACACCTTCTGCCCGAGTGTGTTGTGCCAAGAGTTGCGTACGGTGGAGGATCCGTTATGGCCTGGGGATGTGTTACATGGCATGGTCTCAATCCGTTGGTTGTAGTAACAAGAACCATGACCACGGAGGTGAACCCTGACATACTAGACAATAATGTGCTGCTGGCAATGTGGTAATACTCTGGGAATGGTCGGCCATACTTCCAACAAGACAATGTGCCTTGTCACACATCCAACACTGTTTTACATTGGTTTAAGGATATGGATGTTCCACGATTGGACCGGCTGCACAGAGTCCCAACCTGGACCCTACTGAACATCTCTGGGATGAACTGGAACGTCGGTTCAGCAAATATTAACAGCGTCCATCTTCATTGAGTGAACTCACCAGACGTTTGCAGGATGAATGAAGAGAAATCCCAGCTGAAGTGTATCAGACATTAGTAGCAAGTATGCCACCGAGAGTATCCAATGTCATTAGGGCTGAAGGAGCCCCACTAAGTAGTAAGATGTGAAATAAATCCCACTTTTGATTCTTGCTCAGGTGTCCATTTACTTTTGGTGGGGCAGTGTATCATTTTCCCATTCTACTTACCCACACACTCCAGAGCCAACTACGTAAGAAACTTATTAGTGTGCTTTTGTCCTGTAGAAGGAAATCCAAGCTAATGTGGCGAGAAAATACATATACTCTATGTCAACATTGACCTAGTGGGAATTGAGCCGAAGACCCTAGCACTGTAAGACACCAATGCCAACCACTGGTCCACCATTCGTGTTTCTAATGCAATATCAGATGCCAGTGCATGGGTACAAATGGGAATCATCACAATGTACTTTCTCCACATCCAACGGCAAATGGATCTTGGCAGCGCGGCATCACGATATTGCTTCATACCCTTGAGATAGGTCTATTACACTTTCATGAAGTAACACAATAACGTATACAGAACAGATCTTGAATAGCGTTGTTACGCCTTGGCGAAGCTCCAGCTTTCATTCTACGCACATTTTCCTACGGGCAGCTGTCGGCTAAGGCTTGATCTTACTAATACATCTCCTATCAAGTCCTTGATTTATTTATGCAAACAAGAACAAATTTACATGGCTGTGCTAATTGCCTAACTGTGCCGAGTCCCCGAAGGCTGAGCGTGCTTAAAAGGCATTAATTCACTACACGACAGCCTATGCCTTTCCCCTTACGTTACGGAGACCTCGTTACTGTAACTGGCTAGTGATATACATTAAATCACTTCATAATTAGCTAATGAGAATAATTAGACAATGTACTTTGTGCAATTAGTGATCCTTGCACGCACGCCGTGCTGAAAACTTGCAATAAGAATAAGACTATTAACAATACATTTATTGCCCCTGGGAGGGTTGGCATACAGAAGGTTCTAGAAACTTCAGGTAGGGACTGATCTGCACCCGGTCTGGAACAGATTAGTCAAATACATTGTGGAAGAAGTGATGTCCCCAGCCTTGTCCTTCTAACAGGTGTGCGGGCTCATGAGGTTAGCTACAGCAACGCAATACCGGCACACTGTATGCCAATGCTGCCCTCTGCCTCAACCCTGGGGGGTTCTTACTAAGGGCTTGTTCACATGAGCGTATTTCCATCATATATTACGCCTGCAGTTTTTTCACGCGATGTTCTCTGCATATTTGTGCACAAAAATCGATGTGATTTTGTGTGTTCTTTTTGGATTCATTGCTGGTAGAGGTCCGAATACTAGTTTGTTCTATCCCCACCACCACACATCAGTGATAACCATTCCAGTGATTTGATTGGTTATGCCATGTTCTATCCCCGCCCACTTCATAACAGATCTCCTGCTGTGACCATTCTAGTGATAGGATTGGTTCTACTGTGTTCTATCCCCGCCCACACATCTTTTGCTGTGACCATGCCAACTATTTGATTAGTTGTAGAATGCTCTATCCCCGCCCACAGATCTCCTGTTGTGACCCCTCCCCTCTAGTGATTTGATTGGTTGTAGAGTGTTCTAATCCCGCCCTGTTTAACAGCACACTTCCTGCTGCAGTGATCTTACCCATGATTTGATTGGCTACAGGGTGCTCTATTCCCATCCACCTCACCATAATAGGCTTTTTGTACTAGTATTCTCCTGTCTTTGGCTTCTTTCACACGAACACATGAACGGCGACTGTGTTTTTACGTTTTCATGCCCGCTCCGTATAAGCACCTGAAAAGGCGTTCTTCCGCGATCACAGCCAGTGTTTTCTCGTCCATTCACATGACCGCGAGCAGCGCTTTTAGCGGAAAAAATACGCCGCACCCCGGAAATCCCTCGCTCTGCCAAAATCCTCGGGATGCCTTCCAGTGTCTATATAGAGGCACCTGCAAGTTTTTCGCAGCATTGGATGCTGCAAAAATGCCTCCTTCTCCATTCACTTTCCCTGCTCCCATAGGAGTCTATAGGACCCACCAGCGTATATTGGCCAAAAGATAGTTGCAGAACTATCTTTTGGCTGAGCGTATACGCGCTGGCCGCGTATATGCTCTATTGTTCACGCTGCTGGCATATTTATGTGCCGTATATTCGCCCGTGTGAACGAATGCATTGAAAATCAATGCCTCTCATTGGCGCGTATATACACCCGGGCGTAAAAACGCGTCGTTTATGCACTTGTGTGAAAGAAGCCTTACTAACACATTAAAAGTGAATATGGATATTCAGTGGGTCAATACACTGACTATGAGATGCCCCCTACTGACTCCTCCTAACCTTCACTGGGTATAAACACCAAAATTAAAATGTAAGTTCAGCTGGGCAAGGAAACAAAGTCTGATATGTCTCAGTGATCGGTTATGGTTAGTAGAGAATATTCTTCTGATTTTGTAAATCTGTATCTATCCATTATCTCTCGATCATCTCATATCCATCTGTCTTATATCTATCTACTCATCCATCCATCATCTCATATCCATTTTTCCATCCATTTCTCCTTCCATCTCTTTCTATCTATCTGTCAAATTCAAAGAAGCTTTATTGGCAGGACCAAATAAACAGTAGCTTTGTCAACGTAAGTGGAGAATAGTGATTGGGGGATCGGGCTGAGGATTTGGGGGCAAGGGACATATTTGGGGTAAGGAGTATAGGCCTTATAATGTAGAGGGTATAGGCATCCATGGCACATCATGTGGGGGGTATAAGAGTCCATGACATATTATGTAGGGGGTATAAAAGTCTATGACATATCATGTAATGGGGAATAGACATCCATAGTCTATCGCACTCCCCTCGGTCTATGGCAGGCACTGACATATTGCGCTGCTATGGTCGCTGTGTCTTCCTCTTCCCCCAGCAGGATAGTTTCTCTTTCTCCTCCATGGAGCTGATGTGGAGATCAGAGAGTCTCCTAAATTGAGCATCCCTCACCGCTGATTAGCTGGGGCATTGCAGCAAGAAGTGGTCCTCATCCTCCACTGCCACATGGTCGCACAGTCTGCCCTCCATGGGCTGGTAGTTCTGCCTGTGCCGTCCTGATTTGATGACCAGGCTCCTGTGCTCTCTGGGATTTGGTAGTATTTTAAGATATGGGGCTAGCTTGTATTCCCTCTGTAGGCCCTGGTATATTGTCAGTTTCCGGGATGCTCTTATGTCATTCCTCCAGTCACTCATGTATTCCTCTTACCTCTCACTTATCACTCTCTTGATTTCGGCTTTTGTGAGGCGTTGCTGGTTTCTGGTTTGGTTGCGGCTCTCTGATGTACAAAGCTTTGTAACGGTAGGAGCTTGGGCTGGTACTTTGCAGGTGAGCCTAAAATGATGGCATCCTGTAGAATCCCACCTTGACCAGTCTGGGTATGTGTGCAAACCCCAGGTTTCACTGCTCTACAGGAAGATTTGGTCTATGGCGCTATCAAATATTTATTCCTTCATCCCCGTGGGGACCGCAGGAATCGTCTGCCACAGCTGTCACAGCTATGACAGCCTGGTAGAAATCTACCATGCTGTCTCATTGAATTCATCATGAATGAATAGCTAACCGCTGGCTGTAATTGGCTAAGCGCTCAGCCAATCAGCACAGCCCTTTCAGGAAGCGGGGAATCCCCGCCTGCTGAAAGTGCTGGACAGCAGTGCAGGGGAGCCAGCCGGAGAACGCGTCTGAGCGGCGGAGAGGTGAGTAATTTTTTTTTCTTCTTTTTTTAACAAGCTAATGATGATTTTTAAGGAAGGGCTTATATTTCAAGCCCTTTCCCAAAAATCATACTGCGGGGGTTGCCACAAACCACTGCTTTCAATGGGGCCGCCAGCAACGCTGACCCCATTGAAAGCAATGGGATAGCATGCTGCACTTCTGCCACAGCTGTCACAGAAGTCCTCAGTATTCTCCCTATGTTTTCAATTCGGCTGGCGCTGCCCCATTGTCATCCATTTAACCATCCATCTCATATATACAGTATCTATCCATCCATCTCTTATATTGCTATGGTGCTATGCTATGACATTGGCATGGTACCATTCACTGAGCGGTTCAGAATGGCCCATTCTACTGTCTATGGATATGGCAGAGTTTGCATGTAAAACAGCTGTCAGTGAGACCTGTGGAGTGCCGCTGCATCACAGGCTAAATCACTCCGAAACCCGAGGATGTCTGGACTTTGTTATCCTCAAGGGACCTCTGAGAAACTGTAAAGACCAGTAGGGTTATAGTTGGAAAGAAGACAGTAGTCAGGATTACTTACAGGAGGGCCAGGCCCAGAAAATTGGCGGTACTTCCCCAATACATTGGATTCTCCATTATATTAAATGGGAAGCCGGTCACCTTCTTCTCCATCAGGATGCCAAAGTAATCACCTGGAAGAAGAAGAAGAGGCATTTTTGAAGAGGTCATATACTGGAATCACTTTTCGGAGAAGATTTAGTCATTCAATAACTGGTAAGCTCACCGAGGCACTTAATGACGAAACGGACCATGTAAGTAGGCAGTCATTCACCTATGCTTACTGTGAATGGAGATGGCCATGCCAAAATGATCCCGACCCTCTCCACCCCATTCACTAGCGATGATCGTACCTGTGTAAAGGCACAAGAATAATTAACACTGGGACAGCCTGTCGGGCATCTGTGCCCAACAGGTCATTCCGTGTAAAAGAACGGTTAGATTTTAACTGGATCTTCGCCCTGAGAACACATTCATTTAAAAGCAACGCTCACTTGAAAATCCCAGTCCCCTGTCGGCCTAGTCGAGGTCATACCTCCTGTGACCACAAACATTGCACCCCTGTTTCTGGTATAGAGCTCCAAAACCCTGCATGTTACAAGACAACATTTTGTCTGCCTGCATCCACCACTAGGGGGAGCTCATAAGCTTACTGTATGCTGTGCAATTATAGAGTTTAGGAGGCTCTGGAGCTCCCCCTAGTGGTGGCTTCAGGCAGAGTTTTATCATGCAACTATGTCTATGCAGGGGATTTGGAGCTCTGTATCAAGAAAAACGAAAAAATCCAAAGCTCCAACTGCTATGAAGATTAAGAAACTGGTCAGCACAGAATGCGGAACCTATGAGGATGAAAGAAAAGGGGCGTTAAATGACGGTCATTCTCTGCGAGGACTAAAATGCTGATCTAAGCAATATGACATGATATATAGGACGTGGGTTGTAATAATGCGACCTGTGTTACCCACGCCTAACATAGAAGACAACAATTACATAGAAGATTACGTAAATTCTCAGCGGCGCGGTGTGAATTTTTAGCCGTTGAAATGTCAGGAGTCTAAATATACGCATTATTGTGTGGCAATGGTAACGAGGTCTGCAGGAAGATTCTTCACTAATGAACTCTCCGGTCTCCTGCAGTCGGCGGCTGCTACTCCGTGACATGCGTGTTAGTAACCTGATAAATGGAACAATCTCCCGTGGATATTTATGTGCGCGGTGTAATATTCTAGCGTGCAATGTACTCACACGTAATGCTGCGGCAGCCAGGCAGATTTATCTCATGGACGGGGCTGGCGATGTAACCAAAGTTAGTTGCCATGATTCCTGATGTAATGCCAATGCACGTCTTACTGAGAAATAATGAAACGCTTGTATCTCGATTATGTCAGTAACTGGGAAAGCTGGGTGACATTAAGTTAATTATTAGCAGGCTATAACTGGGTTGCCATATGGTTCTCTGCTCAATTTGCCCGATTATGTTGCAATATGCCAACATGGTGTGTGAGGGCGTTATCTCTGCGTAACAAGGTGAATTTGCAATTCAGGATCCTGGGAAAGCAGGATAATCTTCATGTAAGGACACTTAGCTGTGTTACATCTGCTTTTAATCGAGCTATGTGCAGTTCTTACTGACATCACAGTCGTATATAGAAGGTCTCAGTGATGCCAAGTACTCAGTTCCTAGATTTGCCACAGTCAAGTGCACCGATGCCGCAGTCCCACGCAGGCCTTACCGATGCCGCAGTCCCACGCAGGCCTTACCGATGCCGCAGTCCCACAAAGGCCTTACCGATGCCGCAGTCCCACAAAGGCCTTACCGATGCCGCAGTCCCACAAAGGCCTTACCGATGCCGCAGTCCCACGCAGGCCTTACCGGTGCCGCAGTCCCACGTAGGCCTTACCGGTGCCGCAGTCCCACGTAGGCCTTACCGTTGCCGCAGTCCCACGTAGGCCTTACCGGTGCCGCAGTCCCACGCAGGCCTTACCGGTGCCGCAGTCCCACAAAGGCCTTACCGATGCCGCAGTCCCACGCAGGCCTTACCGATGCCGCAGTCCCACGCAGGCCTTACCGGTGCCGCAGTCCCACGTAGGCCTTACCGGTGCCGCAGTCCCACGTAGGCCTTACCGTTGCCGCAGTCCCACGTAGGCCTTACCGGTGCCGCAGTCCCACGCAGGCCTTACCGGTGCCGCAGTCCCACGCAGGCCTTACCGATGCCAGTTGGATGAAGTTCCAACCAAACCATTTGTATTCTGACAATTGCTTCTTATAAAATGACAAGTGGCCTCACAAATTACTTGTCAGTCATTTCCCATAATTACCATAGTTTCCATACACAATAGACGGCACAGCTGTTCTTGCCCCAGATCTCTAAATGCCAGCCTGGTAAAGTGGGGCATGGCAGGTCGGCAGACAGAACAGCGAGTAAACCAATCTACGAAAATAAACTCCACATATTGATTCTCGCAGCCGGCTGGATGAAGCAATTAGCGGAGGAAAAAAAGAATGAAATGCATGAGCGCTCGATGTGGTTCATTCAGAGGGAGCTGCGAGATGTTCGCTGTAACAATCATAGGTGCAGCTCGTCTGTAGGGATAAATACACTGAACAGTCCTGATGTACCGGCAGGTTCAGGTCAGCGAATACATGACCGCGAATCACCCGGGCACCGCATAACGTCAAGTCAGGACCGCGAATCACCCGGGCACCGCATAACGTCAAGGCAGGACCGCGAATCACCCGGGCACCGCATAACGTCAAGGCAGGACCGCGAATCACCCGGGCACCGCATAACGTCAAGGCAGGACCGCGTATCACCCGGGCACCGCATAACGTCAAGGCAGGACCGCGTATCACCCGGGCACCGCATAACGTCAAGGCAGGACCGCGAATCACCCGGGCACCGCATAACGTCAAGGCAGGACCGCGAATCACCCGGGCACCGCATAACGTCAAGGCAGGACCGCGAATCACCCGGGCACCGCATAACGTCAAGGCAGGACCGCGAATCACCCGGGCACCGCATAACGTCAAGGCAGGACCGCGAATCACCCGGGCACCGCATAACGTCAAGGCAGGACCGCGAATCACCCGGGCACCGCATAACGTCAAGGCAGGACCGCGAATCACCCGGGCACCGCATAACGTCAAGGCAGGACCGCGAATCACCCGGGCACCGCATAACGTCAAGTTAGGACCGCGAATCACCCGGGCACCGCATAACGTCAAGGCAGGACTGCGAATCACCCGGGCACCGCATAACGTCAAGGCAGGACTGCAAATCACCCGGGCACCGCATAACGTCAAGGCAGGACCGCGAATCACCCGGGCACCGCATAACGTCAAGGCAGGACTGCGAATCACCCGGGCACCGCATAACGTCAAGGCAGGACTGCGAATCACCCGGGCACCGCATAACGTCAAGTCAGGACCGCGAATCACCTGGGCACCGCATAACGTCAAGGCAGGACCGCGAATCACCCGGGCACCGCATAACGTCAAGGCAGGACTGCGAATCACCCGGGCACCGCATAACGTCAAGTCAGGACCGCGAATCACCCGGGCACCGCATAACGTCAAGTCAGGACCGCGAATCACCCGGGCACCGCATAACGTCAAGGCAGGACCGCGAATCACCCGGGCACCGCATAACGTCAAGGCAGGACCGCGAATCACCCGGGCACCGCATAACGTCAAGTCAGGACTGCGAATCACCCGGGCACCGCATAACGTCAAGGCAGGACCGCGAATCACTCGGGCACCGCATAACGTCAAGGCAGGACCGCGAATCACCCGGGCACCGCATAACGTCAAGGCAGGACCGCGAATCACCCGGGCACCGCATAACGTCAAGGGGGAAGAAGAAGGATGATGTACAGCCAGCTGTAATGCAGCGCCCTATACTGGGGGATCAGCGGGAACAGCTCCACCCATGGGGACCCAACACCAGTTTTAGGGCGCATTCACACGGGGCGGATTGTCTGCAGCAGATATGCAGGTGAAAGTCGGCATCAACACCTGCGCCCCTTGGTGCGTCACTCACCCTCTCATTGACAACAGGTGGATTCTGTGAATGGTGCTACAATTGACATGCTGTGGATTTCAATTCCCGCACTGGTTTTTTGAGTGTTTTTTTTTGCAGCGTGTGGATGAGATTTTGAAAATCTTATACACTTTGCTGCTACAGTAAATGCAACGGATTTTCCATGCAGGGGGTCCGCACGGAAGACCCGCTGCATATCCACCCCATGTGAACATGCCTCCAAGGTCTTTATAGGCAGATCTGATAACCTTTGTTTTGAGAACTTCCTATAGGGGGCCAACTGATTGCCTAATATTACATTAGGTTTCAGTATAATGACACGCTGACGTTTGGGGTGCAGGATGACACCCTGATACTTGGCGTACAGAAATGGCATAAGGATACTTGGGGCACAGAACCATCACACTCTGACACTTGGGGTGCAAGATGAGAAAGTTCAGGTCGATGGCATAAGGAAGCTTGGAGCTCCAGATGACACACTGATACTTGGGGTACAAAAATGGCATAAGGATACTTGGGGCACAGAACCATGACGCTCTGACACTTGGGGTGCAGGACGAGAAAGTTCAGGTCGATGGCATAAGGAAGCTTGGAGTTCTAGATGACATACTGATAGTTGGGGTACAGGACAATGACACACTGATAGTTGGGGTACAGGACAATGACACACTGATAGTTGGGGTACAGGACAATGGCATAGGGACCTTTGGGGTACAAGACAATGACACATTGATACTTCAGGTAGAGGAAAACTAAACTTGTAACAGAAGATAATATTGGAGGGGGGGGTCACACATTTTAGGGCATCATGGTGTTTTGCAGCACTGGGGTTCCAAGTTCAAACCCCACCAAGGATAACAGCTGCGTGGAGTTTGCACGTTCTTCCGGTATTCGCGTCGGTTTCCTCCCACTCTCCAATACAGATTGAGCCCCCACGGGGACAGAATGCGGTATGAAGTGCTGCGTGATATGCATGCGCTATATAAGTAACAGATTATAACATTTCCTCTAATCCCTTCCTCTTGGATCACTATTACATAATCCAAATTTCCTTAGAAAGAGTTTTGTCGCAGATCCTGTGAATTCCCCGAAGCCGCGGGGACGTCAGCGGCGGCTCCACATAAGGGCTCTGTTATTAAGATGCCACTCCAGCATTTACTTTACTAGCTGAGCGTTTTGCAGTACGGTGCGGCGGGTGACACGGCTTTGTGATACCAGGCGGTACTTGATTCCTAGGTGTGATTTTCTCGTCTCCCGGAGGAATGTGTTCTCCATGGTGACAGCAGCAGATACAACACTTAGCGATGCCCCCTTATATGAGCCCGCGTTCTATCTGCCAGGTTGGCAGAACATTTCACAACACTACTGAGAATCACTGTGCAGAGCATTGTGGCCAGCAGTGACTGGGAGGTAAGCTCCAGGCAAGGACATCCGAGAGTCATCGTTAACCTGGACTAATTAAGACCTTGCAGGACACGGTCATCACGCTGCCACTGGTGCCACGGGCAAAGCTGGTTTTGTGTCTCTATTTGACCTTGTCAAGGATTTGCAAGCATGCCTTCCCATGTTTTGGGAAAACTGTGTGTTTAAGGGGTCTTGCAAGACTTTAAGGGGTTGTCCAGGGAGGGGAAATACCTAGCTGGTCCAGGGGTGTTGGAAGCACGCCTTCCGGCCTGGATCTAACACCGAGTCATGTGGAATGGCCATTCCTTTGCCCAAGACGTCATTGCAGGGGGCTGGCTGTTGGGTTCATTTCAACAACTAAGCCAGCTCCCTTCTCCGTCATGGCCAACGCAGAAACATAAAAGGCTGGCTTAGTTATTGAACAGTCAGCCTCCCGTGATGACTTCTCTGGCAACAGAAGGGCCTTATCATGTCATTCGGGCATGAAACTGGACGGGAAGTGGAGGTTCCGACAATTTGGATTGTGTAAGCATTTCCCCTCCGTGCACAACCTCTTTAAGATAGACCATCAATGTCTTATCAGCAGAATGAAGGAGCCCCATTACTGCATACACAAGGACAGCGCCATGCATAGGAGGGTGGCTGTGCCTGGTACTGCAGCTCCGTCTTATTCACACACTTGTTTAAGCAATGAAGGGGCTCCTTCATTTTGCTGTTCGGCCAAGATTTTGGGGTTCAGACTGAACAAACATTCTTGGCTTATCCCAAGTATTAAAAAAAAAAAACAAACAAAAAAAAACAACACCTTCTGGCCACTATTTCAGGAAGTTTTTGAAAATCTGTGACTCCCTACCAGCAGTTAGGTTAACCCTCTTCCTGGCTAAACCACAGGATGCCACAATGAGATGTCACATGGCATGAACAGACATCAGAGGCATAACTTGAAGCTTCTGGGCTTCGATGAGAAATCTGTAAGGCCTCATTCACACAGGCATGATTTTTCTGACTTGGATCGGACAATTTAAAGGGGGGGTCCGGTTACAACACACGTTTTTAAAAATAGGTCCAACACTGTAAAATAATAAAAGCAGAGGTCCCAACGATCCAGCACTGCAGGCCTCCGGTCCTCCCTTTGTGGTACCATGCGAGTGCTGCAGCCAATCAAAGGCGGGAGCGTCACCACCCATTCCCTGTCACATCCTGGGCACCATGATGCCAGGAGTGCAGAACAGTGATGCTTCAACTTCTGATTGGCTGCAGCAGTCATGTGATGTCCATTTCACAACAAAGACTGGGATGACCGTGGGGTCGCAGCGCTGGATCACTGGGCTTTATTTTAAAAGTGTTGGACCTATTTTTTAAAAACTTGTTTAACCCCTTTAATCCACGACAGAATTTAAAGGCGGAGTCTCGAAGTTTTGCTGCGGATTTGCATGTGAATTTTGCTCCTGTCAACAGGGCGAATCCGGGTATGGAAGCTCGATGCAAGCTTCACTCCAAGAATTGAGAGGCCAGTACGGGACAATCCACGCTGTGTGGGCTACAGTACTGATTTTCATCACATTCATTAGAATGCAAAACTGATGCGGATTTCAACAAAGATTTGGGCCTCATGTCCACGGGGAAAAGAAGAATTAAAATCCGCAGCGGATCACCCGCACGCGGATCCGCACCCCATAGGGATGCATTGACCACCCGCGGGTAGATAAATACCCGCGGATGGTCAATAAAAGTAAATAAAAAAAAATCTGGACCATGCTCCATTTTCGTGCGGGTCTCCCGCGGGGACGGCTCCCGCAGGCTTCTATTGAAGCCTATGGAAGCCGTCCGGATCCGCGAGAGACCTAAAATAAGAATCAACTTTCCCGCAGCGGACCGGGCAGATCTTCCCTTCTTCGCGGCCGGATCTTCTTTCTTCGGCCCGGCAGATGTGCCCGGCGCATGCGTGCCGACGACGTGCCGAGCACACCAGCGGACCGAAGAAAGAAGATCCAGCCGCGGAGAAGAGAAGATCTGCACGGACCCCTGCGGGTGAGTTTATTCTTATTTTCAGCGCTCATGTCCGCGGGGCAGGAGGGACCCGCTACGGATTCTCCATGGAGAATCCGTAGCGGGCCTGATTTTCCCCGTGGACATGAGGCCTTAGGCCGGATGCACACGGGAGAGCTGGATACCGCATGCCGTCGGTCAAGCACAATACAGATTTAAAAAATATATACTTGTAACTCCTGCGTTGCCGCTAGGCGATGATGCAGGCACTCGCGTCCCATCCTCAATGTCAATTACGGATGGGCTTCGGGTCAGGCGGCCTCCATTAATTTCAATGGAGGCCGTCCACAGCAAAATAGCGTATGCTGTGATTTTCCCTCCGCACTCGGAATATGCAATTTGTTTCCGCGAGTGTGAAGGAAAAAGCGAAAGTACATACCTTTTAATGCACACGATTTGCTGCGGGCACCGACAGCGGGTTCCACAATGGGAATCCGGTCGTGTGAAGCCGGCCTTAGGCATGGACTCTGCGGCCAAATCTGCGGCAAACTTCCACTGTATGAACAAGTCCTAACAGCGCCACCACCTCCCATTTATAATATGGGTATCTTTTTATTTGGGAAAGGGTCTTTGGACCCCTCAGGCCCAGTACACCTGCTGCCTCTGCCCCCCATAGAGCTGCACCCCTGGATGACCTCATAATGTTTGGGCAGGAATTGGGTGAAAATACGATTCCCCACTGTAAAAGGCAGCAGTTTATACCTCACCCAACTTTCCCAGACTCCTGAAAGGCAAGTGTTCCAGTAGAGCAAGGAAAACATGACTGCATACCGAGAAGAAATCCGTAAGCGAGCTGTAATGACGGCCACATGTGGGGACACCCAGCTTTCCCGGGATCAGATAGAACTACTTCATCACTGACTTGTATTTCCTGGAGGTTCTCTATAATTTACATGCGCTTCTGCAGAGCGCGGTGACAGCCAAAGTCATTACTGCAGAGGAGGCTTGTTATTTTGGGTAATTACCTCCGCCGCCTGTGCAATCAGGGAAGCTTGTACTTAACGCTCCCGTCACAAACACCAGCCAGATGCTTCATAGCGTAATACATGTAGAGTGGCCCTCCAGGACGCGGAGAATGCCAGTCTGACAGGACACGGTGGGGATGGAAGCAGGCATTAGTGCCGGCCACTCACTGATACATTAATGGGGGCACGCTGCACACTTATCCCCCCGACCCTAGAAATGGCTTGTCTAGAGGAGGGAAATGACATCTTACACATGCAGATTTACTCTCATTACTATGTCGAGTAGAACTCCCTCCTCCCTTCTCTCCTATTGCTGTGTGCCAGATTTCCTACAAGCCTATTCATGAAACAGGAGGATCAGGATGAGCAGTGCATCTAGCAGGCAATTATCACCTGTGAGCAGTGGTTGCAACAGACAGAATGGAGCTGGATTGGGGACCGTTAGGCTAGGTTCAGAAGGGACGGATTTGCTGCGGAGATTCCGTGCAGGATTACTGTGCGGCAAATCCGCTTGCGGCTCCTAAGCCTGGGATTAGCCAGCCCTGTGGACGAAATTTTGCAAAAATCTCGTCCACACGGGGCGTCCAATCCGTCGCGGCAAAGATGGGCTGAACCGGCGCGGAATTGACAGCTGAAGCATGTCAATTCTTTTTTTTCTTCCATTGCGGACTCTCCTCTCTATGGAGAGTCCACTTCCAAACCCGCCGCTCTCCCGCGGAAATCTAATTTTTTTTGGTGTGGCCAAACCGCGAGATCTCTGCTGGATTTCCGTCCTGTGGGAACCCAGCGTTACCGATCCATTATTGATGGCGTATTCTAATGATAGGCCATCAATGATTTACAAACGCCTTTAGGATCTGGCAAGTTGAGCGCAAGGGCGTCCGTACCATAGAGGCAGGCCATGAGACTGCTATGGAGTACTTGGAGGGAAAGGGTCCCATTTCTGGTTGCACCATCACTTTTGCTACTGGGCAGCGAAAACTTCTTCCAAAGAGGAACTGCATTTAGGGTAAAGAAAAAGTTGGGGAATTGGCCCATTGGTCATTTTAAAGGGCATAGAATGGGAAACAAACGTCCGGTCCTCCTGTCCAGGGTGGCAAAATCTGCCACCATAATAGGGGGCTTATGGATTATTTATGTTTTTACTATGGGGCCCCATTGCTTCTATGTACCCCACTGGGTGAGGGCGTCTTTTTTTTTTAATGTTGCTGCAGCAGCTTGAGGAGGTTTTGAAAAAAAAAAAAATGTCCCCCACCTAACCCCTTGCATGTGACAAGGAAAATGGGAAGAGGGCTATGACATCACAGATGTTCTGATGTCACCTTACTATAGGCACAGACG
The DNA here is from genome assembly GCF_035609145.1 of Eleutherodactylus coqui. NCBI lineage: Eukaryota > Metazoa > Chordata > Amphibia > Anura > Eleutherodactylidae > Eleutherodactylus > Eleutherodactylus coqui. The sequence goes on along the minus strand of NC_089844.1, from coordinate 149,842,315 downwards.
TTTCTGGTGAGCAGTGACCTCAGCGCAGTGCATTATACATGCCTTCAGCCATGCACGCAGTCCAGCTTCTGGTTTCATGCACGATCTGTGCCGCTGCTTGCGGATGAGGCGTTCAGCCCCCCCTCACTTTCCCATTGACTTCGCCTCGTGACAAGACGTCGGCTCTGCTTTATCTTATTCTTCTCCTCTTATGATCAAGGCTGACGCCACTCACTCGGTGCGCACCGCGTCGGTGAATGGATGTCAGGATGCCAGTTATATCGTAGGCTTGGAGTCTGAAGGCAGCGATGTGCTTTGAAGGTGCAGCTTCCATTTGGACTTGCTTTAATGATTAAAAAGTGGCATTCCTTTAACCCTTTAGCGATGGGCCCCTTTTACACCCTATCGACCCACCAACTTTTCGTTTTTTTTCGTCGCCGCATTCCTAGAGCCATAACTTTGTAATTTTTCCGTCAACATAGCCGTGTGAGGACTTGTTTTTTGTGAGGCGATATGTAAAAAAATTAGCTATTTTCAGCAATTTGATCATGGGCATAATACACTTCAGTGTAGGCCACTGTAGATGGCAAACCCAGAGGCCATCGTTAAGGCCCCCCATGATCACATGGTGGGGGTCTAATGAGTGATAGGGTGAGCCTTTTACATTCCGCGGTCAGTAAAGGGTTAAACAGCAGGAATCGGCGGTTTCTCTGGTCCCCGCTTTAGAACAAGTGCCGGGCGGTCATCAGACAGTGAGGACCCCGCTCCTACCGACACAAAAAGCCTGTACTGTTATTCCGATACTGAGGAGCATGCATCAGAATAAAGCCCATTATAACCACTGTAAAAAGGTGTATGGGTGGGCACTAAGGGGTTAATTGGCATTAAATGGGAGATAAGCTACTACTAACATACATCCACTAGGCAGTTACATTTCAGACTGCACATCCTTTGTCTTTCAGAAAGATAAGCGGTGCCAGGTACGTATGGCAGCCTCCTATCCTCTTGGTTAACATGTCAGGCTAAACTTACATGTTTTTGTGGATTTCAGAGTTGACAAACAATCTCCTACGTGTCGTTAATAAGTCGTATTTCTAGGGACGTCTATCTTATTTTTTACTGACCCCATGCAGAGCGAGCGACACAAACCAGTCCAAATGCCCCAACTGTTCTCTTAGTCATAGCTTTCCATAACTCTCCGTTCGCTGTCAGGGCAGCGTCACTTGCATAAGTAACTAAGGAAGGGGGGGCTTTAATAGAAACCCAGAGACTGTGACACACAGAATCAAGGCTGGTAGAGATAAATGCAGTATGAAGCCCTGAAGCGTATGCTGCAGCACCGGGTATTTCAGCACACAGGTGTAATGACCAACTCCTGTAGCTACAAGGCAGGCGCCGTGGTCGCACCTCGGGGTCGGGATTACATTAAAATGTGTTCGCTGCTGATTGGTATTTAGTTCTGTACATACATTATAAATCAGCAAAATGTTGCGTCGCTCTGTACAGTTACAAGAAAAAGTAAATGAACCCTTTGGAATTCCCTGGGAGTTCTGCACTAATCAATAAAATGTCCGATTGTCTAGAATTGTAACAAACACGATGTAACTACTAACACACGGACACTTGTACAATACTTGCCTTTTACTGAGCACATTGAGTAATCATTCAGAATGCAGGGGAAAAAGTAAGTGAACCCTTGGATGTAATAACCTGCAAACGTCAAACAGCACAACTGTTACATTGTATCTAGGTCAGTTATAGACAAACACAATAAGACCACATTATAATTAGAAATAAATGCAGAAATCCAGGGAATTCCAAATGGTTCGCTCTTTCCCGTAAGTGTACATATATTACTCTTCCGGTACGGATCCTGGAGGGCGCACACTGCTGGACGAGATTTGAGCGTGTTGTGCATTCAGATGCCCAGATCCTGGACCTAAACAAGTAGCCTGCGACACCAAAATCCATTGGCACCATGAAAAGGACTGTGATGCTCACTGAGCTTCCGCTGGGGTAGATGTGGGGGTGGAGGGTAGTTTGGGAGAGCAGGATGAGCTAGCTGGGTGACAGAAGGAGGGGTAGAGGGAGGAGATCCAGGGAGGCTACTCCTGAACTGGCACACCCCAACAGTTGGTAGATGAGGGGGATGCCTTTACAGGATTAGTGCTGCAGCAGTATGATGTGGCCTCTGACCTCCAGGGGGTTGCCTGCTCCAGTAAGAAGAGGAGCGTAGAGCAGCTAGACAGACCCTGGTAGTGTGTGTGTGTGTGGGGGGGGACTCAGTTATTAGGGGGACAGAGAGGGCAATCTGTTACAAAGACCGGTATCGCCGAATGGTGTGTTGTCTTCCTGGTGCTCGAGTTCAACACATCTTGCATCACATTGACAGATTACTGGGAGGGGCTGGTGAGGATCCAGCGGTCATGGTACAAATTGGCACCAACGACAAAATGAGAGGTAGGTGGCAGGTCCTTAAAAACAATTTCAAGGAACTAGGATGTAAGCTTAGGGCAAGGACCTCCAGAAAGGCAGTAGGATATTGGGGAGATAAACAAATGGCTCCAGAGTCGTTGCAGGAAGGAGAGGTTTGGGTTACTGAAGAACTGGACTGACTTTGCCGTTGGCTACAGGCTCTACAGTAGGGACTGGCTGCATCTCAATGGGGATGGTAAAGCTGTCCTGGGGGAGATGATGGCTAGAAGGTTGGAGGAGTATTTAAACAAGAGACTGGGGGGGGCAGGGCAACCAAAAAGAGATAGGGGGGAAGACAGTGTAGACAGTGACCCGGGACTAAGTAATGAAAATAGGGGTGGAGCAGTGGGAGGGGTTAGTACAGTTAGAACTGGCAGAACAGTTAATAGAGATACACGTAATATAAAAAAATAACCAAAACCTTCTAAACTGTATGGTAAGTAATGCTAAAAGTCTGATCAATAAAGTAGATCAACTGGAAGTAATAATGTCTGAGGAAAACTACGACATAGTGGGAATAACTGAGAACTGGTTGGATGAAAGCTATGACTGGGTGGGGAACTTACAGGGTTACTGTCTGTTCAGAAGGGATTGTAAAAAAACGGAAAGGAGGAGTTTGTCTTTATGTTAAGTCCTGTTTAAAGCCCATTTAACAGAAAGATATATGTGAGGGAGATGAACACGTGGAGTCTCTATAGGTGGACATACATGGAGAAAAAAACAACAACAAAATCTTCACAGGGGTTTTCTATAGATCACCAAATATAACAGAAGCCACTGAAAATCTATTATTGAAGCTAATAGAAAAAAGCAGCAAATCACAAATGATGTGATTATTATGGAGGACTTTAACTATCCAGATATAACCTAGGAAGCCAAAAGCTGCAGATCTCATAAAGGTAACACGTTCTGTCAAATACTAAATATAATTATCTTAGCCAACTTGTACAGGACACAACTAGAGGAATAGCCATCTTGGACTTAATATTAACCCCTTAGTGACGAAGCCTGTTTGCGCCTTAGTGACGGAGCCAAATTTTGGAAATCTGACATGCGTCGTTCAACGTGGCATAACTCCGTAAAGGCTTTACATATCCAAGTGATTCTGACACTGTTTTTTCGCCACATGTTGTACTTCATTTAGATTGTAAAAAGAGACCGATATAATTTGTGTATATTTATTAAAAGTACCAATATTGGAAAAATTTTGAAAAAATTGTCATTTTTTCACATTTTCAACCGTAATATCTCAAATATGTCCAAACATACTGTACAAATTTTTGATAAGATATATATTTCCATCTGTTTACTTTATTCTGAATGCACACTTGAAAAACTTTTGTGTTTTTTTTAACCATTTAGAGGACGTACAAATTTAACATTACTTTTCAGCATTTTGAGGAGCACTTTGTTTTCCTGCACCAAGCCAACTTTGCAGAGGCTCATAAGTGTCAGAATAATAGATACACCCACAAATGACCCCATTTTAAAAACTACACCCCTTAGTGTATTCACTGAGGGGTGTCATGAGTATTTTGACCCCACCAGTTCTTTTCAGGAATTAGTTCAATTTAGGGGACAAAAAATAAAATTTCATATTTTTGCAAATATGTCATTTTAAAGACATATTTTTTTCCTATAGAGCCCATGAAAATGAGGATTTACACACCAAAATAGATACCCCCGTTTCTCCCGTGTTCAGAAACATACCCATTGTGGCCCTAATCTTATGTCTGGATGCATAACGGGACCCAAAATGAAAGGAGTAGTCGGTGTCTTTCAGAACATAAATTTTGCTTGAAGGCGTTTTAGGCCCCATAGCACTTTTGTAGAGCTCTTGAGTGGCCAAAACCAAAGAGAACCCCCACAAGTGACCCCATTTTGAAAACTAGACCCCTTAACGAATTTATCTAGGGGTGTACTGACCATTTTGACCCCACAGTTTTTGAATGAATTCAAGCCAAGCAAAAGGAAAAAATTGTGATTTTTCATTTTTTTGTCAATTCTGTCATTTTAAAAACAGCTTTTTTTGTACAGCACACACATGAATGAAGCCTTTCATCCCAAAATGGATACCCCTGTTTGTCCCGTGTTCAGAGACATACCCATTGTGGCCCTAATCTTTTGTCTGGATGCACAACGGGGCGCAAAATGAAAGGAGTAGTCGGTGGCTTTCAGAACAGAAATTTAGCATGAAGGTGATTTAGACCCCATTGCACACTTGTAGAGCCCTTGAGCGGCCAAAACGACAGAGAACCCCCACAAATGATCCCATTTTGAAAACTAGACCCTTAACGAATTAATCTAGGGGTGTACTGTGTATTTTTACCCTACAATTTTTGAATAAATCTAAGCAAAGCAGTAGGAAAAAAAATACAATTTTCATTTTTTTGGCAGTTGTATCAATTTAAAAACTGTTTTTTTTGTATAGCACACATACGAATGAAGACTTTCACCCCAAAATTGATACCCCTGTTTGTCCCGTGTTTAGAACCATACCCCTTGTGGCCCTAATCTACTTAAAGGACGCATGGCTAGGCCTATAATAGAAGGAGCACCTGTTGGATTTCAGGGTACAATGGAATAAATTCCAGGCCCCATTGCCCACTTAGAGTCATTGAGCGCCCAAAACTATAAAGACCCCCACAAATATCTCCATTTTAAAAACTAGACCCCTTAACGAATTCATCTAGGGGTGTACTGCGTATTTTGACCACACAGTATTTGAATAAATTTCAGCAAAGCAGAAGAAAAAATTACAATTTTCATTTTTTTGGCAATTTTGTCAATTTAAAAACTTTTTTTTTTGTACAGTTTACATAGGAATGAAGACGTTCACCCCCAAATGGATACCCCCGTTTGTCCCGTGTTCAAAAACATACCCATTGTGGCCCTAATCTACTTACAGGAAACATGGCAAGGCCTGTAATGGAGGGAACACCAGTTGGATTGCAGGGCATAACTGAATAAATTCCAGGCCCCATTGCTCATTTGTACGGAATAAAAATTGACTCCCTAAAATCCCCCCACCCCCCACGCCCTTTTCGGCGTTCCCCAAATCTTAGATAAAAGTAATAATGTGAACTGTGTAGTATTTCCAAAGACGGGTAATTATGGAGGCTGGTTGGGATGGGCACATGGGGCAATAAAACCATGTATCCCCCCTCCTCTCATGCTTTTTGGGAGTCATTTCTTGACCTCAGTGGCGGGTATGGGGTGTAAAAAGTGGCGCTCTGTGAGTCTCCGTAAGCTTGATGAAGTGCGGCGGTCTCACACAGAAGGCGCTCAACAAGGTGCTCCTGGAACTGCATGAAGGCGGGCGTTCCCGGGGCTTCTTGTAAATTGCGTATTACAGGTAGCGGTCTGAATAACGCCGGGCTCAGGCAGCCGTATGGGGAATCCGCTTGTGGAGGCCCGCAGCGGATCCCGGCTGTGAGCCCGGCTGTGTCCCTGCGTACGGCCGCGTAATGTACTGCGCATAACTGCGTACTTACACGGGCGGTCATGCGCAGTACACTTTTTTTTGTTGTTGTTTGTATTTCCCGCACCGTCGCTTAGCGATGACGCGGGTACCCGCAGCCTGTATACAACGTAGTTGCGTATGGGCTGCGGGTATATCCATGACCATGGAGCACAATGGGCTCTATGTTGCGGATATCCGCGGTAATATAGAACCTGCTGCGTTCTCTTTTCTGCGAGTGGATTACGTAATTCCAACCCACTAATGTGAGCGGAATTGTGTAATCCAATGCGATTGATCTGCGTATTACCGCTAATCAAACGCATGCGGAATCCGTAATTCCTATCCGGTCATGTGAGACCGGCCAAAGGTAGATCGCTACCATTTTTTCACGTGACTGGGGACCGCTCAACGAGGCCACCCGTCACTGCTCCAGGCTCTCGGTGACCGTTGGTCGCCGAGAGCAAGGAGATATTAAGTTTCCTGGGCTCCCCGACTCCTGCGCATGTGTCCGGTGTTTTGCCAGCGGTCGCATGCGCAGAATACGGGAAAGTTCACGGAAGAAGATTGCGTCGGGGTGTAAATATGGACACCTCCGGTAAAAATTTTTATCTCCTCTCACCGATCGCATCAGTGAGGGGAGATGAAGCTTCACCTTTTTTTAACTTTTACGTGATCGCCATTATTCTTTGGATAACGGCGAACACGTGATCAGGAACCGCTCACCGCGGCCCTCCGTGAGATCTCCAGGCTCTCGGCTAAGTTTTGTAGCCAGGAGCAGGGAGATTTTAAAAAACCACGGCTTTTGCGCATGCGCCTGCCACATTGGCGAAGGGCGCGTGCGCAGAAGCTGGGGTGAGGTCCGCGGATAAATCCGCAGGCCTTAGGTACGTCATTTCATCCTCCCTCACGGATATGATCCGTGGGGGGAGATGAAACGCAAGCTTTTTTTAACTTTTTAAAACTTTTTTTTTACTTTTTGCACTTTTTTTTTTTTACCTTTTACCGCTTTTTTTATTTATTTTTTTTTACTTTTTGCACTTTTTTTTTACTTTACATGATCACTGTCATCCATTGGATGACAGTGATCATGTCCCTGGTGACATCCCTCTGCTCTTGGCTACACATGGCAGCCAGGAGCAGAGCAATTTTGAATTTCCCGGGGCTCGAGCCCCTCTGTGCACGCGCCCGATGTCAATCATCGGGCGCGCATGCGCAGACGGGGATTTCGGGTCCCGGGACATCGGGACATCGCAGAGGACCGGGGGTGAGTATCTTCACCTCCCCTCATGGATCGGATCCATGAGGGGAGGTGAAACTTTACTTTTGTTTTACTTTTTAAACTTTTTCGCGATCACCGCTATCGCAATGGATAGCGGTGATCGCGGGCCCGGGGACCGCTCACAGTGGTCCCCGGTAACACCTCCTGGTTCCCGGCTACCTTCAGGAGCCGGGAGCCAGGAGATTTTAAATTTGCCGGGGACACCCGGGCTTTTGCGCGTGCGCGTGACGTCATCGTCAGGCGCGCATGCGCAGAAGGCCGCCGGCGGGTCCGGGAGGACCAGATCTCCGGGGGACACCGCCGACAAGCCGTGTGAGTATTTTCAGCTGCTGTGATGGATTCGATCCATCATAGCAGCTGAATTACTACTTTTTAACACTGTTTTCTTTACTTTTTTGCGATCGGCGCTATTCATTGTATAGCGCCGATCGCAATGCCGGGGGGGACTGCCCGCATCCTGGGATGACAGCTCCATGCTGTCGGCTACCTGCGGGCACCTACAGCATGGAGCTGTCACGTCCTCAGGCCAGTGGGCATCAATCCAAAGAGGATGCATAAAACTACGTCCTCTAGGATTAAGGCCCACTTTCTGAGGACGTAGTTTCCCGATGGGGCCGTCGTTAAGGGGTTAACCAACAGACCTGACAGAATAACAGGGGTGCAGGTCGGGCGGCACCTGGGGAATAGCGACCATAATATAATACATTTCCACTTGTCTTTCAAGAGAGTTTTATAGGGGAGCTACGAAAATACTAAACTTTAGGAAGGCCAAGTTCTATCAGCTTAGTGATGCCCTTAACCTTACTGACTAGGACAATGTCCTCAAAAATAAGAGTACAAACAATAAATGGGAAACGTTTAAAAACATCCTAATTACTTCCTGTGATACAAGGTATGTGGTTCATACCTTACAGGAATAAAAGACTCAGTAATAAGAGAAAACCAATGTGGCTTAAAGGGGTTGTCCCACGGCAGCAAGTGGGTCTATACACTTCTATATGGCCATATTAATGCACTTTGTAATGTACATCGTGCATTAATTATGAGCCATACAGAAGTTATCAAAAGTTTTATACTTACCTGCTCCGTTGCTGGCGTCCTCGTCTCCATGGTGCCGACTAATTTTCGGCCTCCGATGGCCAAATTAGCCGCGCTTGCGCAGTCCGGGTCTTCTCCTGTCTTCAATGGGGCCGCTCGTGCAGAATGCCGGCTCCGTGTAGCTCCGCCCCGTCACGTTCCGATCCCAGCCAATCAGGAGGCTGGAATCGGCAATGGACCGCACAGAAGAGCTGCGGTCCACGGAGGAAGAGGATCCCGGCGGCCATCTTCACAGTAAAAGTAATCCTATATGGTTATTCAATTATATAAATAGTAAAAGGATTAATACTGAAAGTGTTGGCCCTTTAATAATTAATAAGGAAAAATTGTAAAAGGCAATGAGGAAAAAGCAAATCTATTAAATAGTTTTTTCTCCATGGTATTCACAGAGGAACATGAAACGTCAGATGAGATGCAAAGTAATAATGTAAACTCTCCATTAAATGTCACTAGTCTAAAGGCCCATTTAGACAACGATTATCGCTCAAAATTCGCTCAAAATCCGTCTTTTGAGCGATATTCGTTGTGTCTAACTGCACTGACATCGTGCAATTTTTGTTAAGCCATCACTCATCATTGTCTTTCAGCATGCTGAAAGACAACGATAAGCCTTATCAGAGATTCACAGCGGGATACAGCAGATACTATTGTTTCAGCTGTATGCCGCTCCCTGATGATAGGCTGGGTATGAAGAACACAGTGGGGCGCTCCGTGCAGAGAACAACCCCACTTGTCTTCTGCATCCACCGCTCAGAGTGCTCGGCTGTATAACAGCCGGGCGCTCAGAGCAGGAAACAGCTGTATGCAGAAGGCAAGTGGCCGCACTTGTCTTCTACATCCTTCGCTCGGAGTGCAAGGTGATCGTTCAACGTTTGAGCGATCACCTTGTGCTGTAAATGACACAATGATTATTGCTCAAAAGACATCTTATAATCGTTGTGTCTAAATGGGCCTTAACCCAGGAAGAAGTGCAGAGTCTGAAAAAGATTACAATAGACAAATCACCGGGTCCCGATGGCATACACCCCTGGGTTCTATGGGAATTAAGTAATGTGATAGACAGACCATTGTTTCTTTTATTTAAGGACTTTATAGTGACCGGGTCTGTTCCACTGGATTGGCACATAGCCAATGTGGTGCCGATACTCAAAAAGGGGTTAGAAAGTAAACATGAAAAAATAAAAGGCCGGTACATCTTACTTCTATTGTGGGTACATTGTTTGAAGGAACAGGTTACCATGAAGGATGGTGAGTTCACCTTCAACGGAAGTCTTCAGAGGTTGGATAGACATCTGTCTAGGAATATTTAGTGAATCCTGCATTGCGCAGGGAGGGGGTTGGACCCGATGGCCCTGGAGGTCCTTTCCAACTGTATGATTCTATGTAACAGAGCATCAATAGATTGCAGGTTATGTATATATGAAGTGACTTCACCAGCTGAATAGTGAGTGCAGCTCTGGAGAATAATACGAGATGTAACTCACGATCAGTACAGGATAAGTAATGTATGTACACAGGGACTCCACCAGCAGAATAGTGAGTGCAGCTCTGGAGTATAATACAGGATGGAACTCAGGATCAGTACAGGATAAGTAATGTATGTACACAGTAACTCCACCAGCAGAATAGTGAGTGCAGCTCTGGAGTATAATACAGAATGTAACTAAGGATCAGTAGAGGATAAGTAATATATGTACACAGTGAATCCGCCAGCAGAATAGTGAGTGCATCTCTGGAGAAGGTTGGGTGTGTGAGAGCTCTGCAGGATCCAGGGTGTGGTCACCAGTGAGAGGAATCTTACCCAGCCAAGTCTACAGGTGCTGGGCTTGCTCCAGCCATGGAGTCCCGGACCTCCTCCCTCCGGCTTCGGTCAGGGGGAGGGAGGACTGCACCCCAGGAGGGGAGAACACCTGGTCAGAGTGGCAGCAATGTCACCCTGACTCCCCTGGAGGAGCGCAAGATGACTCGGAGCTAGAGGAAGAGAGTAGAGGACCATGCTGAAAAACAACCTATGCAGGCAAGTTGGGCTGATCGCAAGGAGGGCGAGTCAGTGACCGATGTGGCAACCCGTATTGCCAAGTATATGAAGGACTTTGGGCATGTCGGGAGGCAGCTGAATAAATATAGGCAGGAGCTGCGCATTGCCCGCTATGATGCGGAGCCAGAAAATTGGCCATATCACGGCAGATTGAAGCCTGTGAGGAGGCTATTGACTTTTATGCGGAGGAGAGGGAAAGGATACTGGAAAGAAGTGGGCCTTTCAAAGAAAAACTCTTAAATGATGAGAGGTTTATCAAAATGGCGTCTGTGAGCAGCGGTGGCATTAAAGAGTGCTCTGCCAGGAGCTCAAGCAGCAGCACGGGCGAATCTGACGGTGCTCAGGATGGGCGAGCTGGGTGCTCTGGTGAGCAACAATCTTCGCTGCCAGGTGGGACTACTGGGCCCAGCATCCCAGCTGAACAGGTGAGCCTGCCCCTCACGTCGGGCGAATCTGACCTGGAGGACAGTGATGACAGCTGCAGCAGCAGTGGAGAGGGGGCGCTGATAATGCGTCAGATTCAGCTGCAAGAGTCCCCAAAAAGGCTGCAGTCCTTCTATTTTGGGAAAGATTTTCCCCCAGACACCTCAAGCAAGAAGAAGAAGAAAGGGAAAAAGACATATATTCAGGAAAAATTTGTTTATGTCATCAAGCACTCTAGTTTGGCCGCAAAGTCAGACCAGGGTGGTAACCCTGAGCTCCTAGTCCCGGGCTCTGTGGTGGGTCCGGTGCAGGGGACTGGGGAAGAGAGGGTTAATGCGGCCCAAAACTCCAAGTCCGCTTGTGCCAGTAGTGGGAATGGAGGAGTAAAGGAGGTAGAAAAGAGTGTCGGGAAAGCAAAGGGTCGCGGCCAGTCCAGAGGTGCTGGTGGTCATGTCCCAGTGGGAGGGGGGCATGATCCGGCACCAGGTCCCACCTGTGGTGGCCTGGCTGTCCCCCCTGTGTCCCTAAAGCGCCTTTCAGGTGCAGAGGGGGCGCAGTGGGTCGTGGCCGGGTCTACCGATCCTCCCACCCATGGTAATAAAGGCTCCTGTTCCTGGAAGGGAAGTTGAAGGAACTACAACTCCCAGAGTGGCTAAGGTGGGCGGAGCTACAGCAACTAAAGTAAGGAAAAATGTTAAAAGGCCAGACACTGAATCCTCTGAAGTGCATCTCCAGCCACCCACTGGAGGTGCCACGGACTTGCCCTCTGGGCAAAAAGAGGGTAAAAATAATAAAGGTCCTGGTCCAGCAGCTAATGGAGAAGTGAGTGAGGTAATGGATGCGGCTGTTGGTACCCCTGCTGCCCCTGTTCCTGCAGGAACAGGTGTCCCTGGTTCCCCGGCTAGTATGCCACCTTTTGTACGGGAGGGTGGGGCTTCGGAGGGTAGTCAGGGGGTGGGTCAGGATCCAGTCGCCCCTCCAGCGGCGACAACATCTGGTAGAAGTTATGCCAGTGTCGCCGCTGGAGGGAGGGGAGAGGCGTCCTCCTCGTCTTTGGGCTCTGGGGACGGCATTTTGCAACGGCGCCTCCTGGAGGCCTTGAGGAGGGGGGAGAGCTCGATGAATGTAGGGGGCAGAGTTGTGGATTTGTCTCTCTGGGTGGAGACACATGGTCTTGGTGCCTTCCGAGAACAAAGGGGGGAGACCGTCTGGTCCCTGCCAACAACCGGGCAGGACATTGGCCGTAGGAATGTGGCTCGTCTTCAGTGGAGAGGCAATGACGCGTGGCCATCCAGGAGTAAGGTGGTGGAGCTTCTGCTGAAGATGGGTTTCAGGGCAAATAACATCTATGCCCTGATCCATCCTTACGGCACGTCTGAGTTCGACATCAGCTTTGTTCGCCCAGAGGGCCTCGAGCTCTTTTGGGGGAACTACGAGTTGATGAAGGACGAGCCCGGCTGGCGCGGTTTCGCTGCACAAGTGGTAACTTGCCAGACTGGAGTCAAGAGAGTGACCGTTTTGACTCGTAACGAGTCCCTCTCTTGTTACGATATCATGACTTGGATAAGTCGGTACAGAGAGGTGGTGGATATGCCCAATAAGAACCGGGACGAGCACGGCATCTGGTCCGGAGCCTGGACATTCATGGTAAAACTTAAGCGTTCAGGGAATTCGGTGGCCCACATACCATCCGCGGCCTTCCTTGGCAGGGATCGTATCTTGGCCTTCTACCAGGGGCAGCCGAAGCTCTGTCACAAGTGCGGCGACCCCACACATTTGAGTGCAGCCTGTAACGTCACCAAGTGCGCTCTGTGTGGCGAGGTAGGTCATCTTGCGGCATCTTGTACAGAGATTAGGTGTCACCTGTGTGGTGACCTCGGTCACCCATTCAGTCGCTGTCCGCGCTCTTTCGCCAATGCGGTCATGGCCCCAGCGGAGGAGAGCCATGAGGTTGCTTCTGCAGGGGAGGGGACCAGCAGAGGCGATGGAGCCCAGGAGCCAAGGAAGAACAAACATGCAGGGGCAGCCAAGCTAAGGCGCCAAGAGAAGTGCGGAAGGGGCAGGGAGCTGGTGGAAACCCAGGTGGCAGGTGGGTCAATGCTGGCCCCTGCTCCGGACGCAAATCATGTGGCTGAGGCTCCAGGGGACAGGGAGCTGGATGAGGAGGTCAGGAGGATCCAAAGGGAAGAGGATGCCACTTATTCAGATTCTTCCCACTATGAAAGTGTGGGTGAGGGCAAGGATGAGTGGCAAAAGAAAAAGCGTAAGCAGGGCTCGAAGAAAATCAAAAAAAGGGAAGGGAAATCTTCCCCTGCAACGGGCCAGGTGCAGGAAGGCAATCCAAACTCTCCTCTTGTTGGGCTCTCCAACAGGTACCAAGCTCTCTCGTCCTCGGAGGAGGCAGAGGGAGAGGTGCCCAGGACAAGCGTGGGGCCTACAGGGGGGGCTGAGCCTTCCTCTTATGGGGGTTTGGTGACCACCAGGGGGAGGGCTGGCCCAGAGCCCAGTGGCAAGGAGGACGAGGTCGAGGAGCCCCTTGCCATGGACCTTTCAGTGTCCAAGAAACGTGGCAAGGGGTCATCCTCAGACCCGGATGAGAAGGGGGGTGAGAAGAAGAAAGCCATCTAACTCAGTCACCAATGATGGCGGCACCCGCTCCGTTGACGCTGGCATCCATTAATGTGCCAGCATTAAATCTGATACGGCTAGATTTGCGGCCTTTGATTTTCTCGGCCGCGTTGAAGCCGACATTTTGTTTTTGCAAGAGACCAGGCTACCACATTTGGCAGCTGTGCATAAGGCAAGGAGGGAATGGAGGTCTGGTCCATCTTACTGGTCTCTTGCGGCCGAGCCATATAGCGGAGTGGCGGTACTTTTTACCGCAGCGGTTGAATGCCGACGGGTTATCGAGTTAGAAATAGGGAGGTGCCTGATCCTGGATGTTCTCATGAAGGGACAAGAGCTTCGGCTAATCAACATCTACGGTCCCCAAACCAAGCGGGACCGCAAAGATCTCTTTATGAGGATCAAGCCGTACCTTTTTACCAGTCGGCAGGTGATCTTTGGGGGTGACTTTAACGCAGTCACGAGGACCCGTGACAGGGGAGGCTCCCTAGGCAAGCTGACTTATGATAGCGTCGCGCTTCATAGCATAGCTAGCGAAGCTCGCCTGGTGGATGTCCACATCCGGCACACCCCAGGCCACGCGGGTTTCACCTATTATAGAGGCAAGTGCAGGTCTAGAATAGATAGGTTTTATTTGAAGGAGGAAGCCATCTCTTCACCAGTTTCTGTTGTTGAGGTGGAATTCTCCGACCACTGTCTGATTTTGTTTTCCCTGAATGTTGCAGAGACCCCCCGGATGGGTAGAGGCTTATGGAGGCTGAATTCGTCACTCCTGGAGGAAGCAGAGATAAGACAGTCCTTTGAGGAGTTTCTGCAGAGCCAGGTACCATTACTGGATCTTTGTAGCAGTAAGTCAGTGTGGTGGGAGATGCTCAAGATCAGGGCGGCGAGGTTCTTCCGCCAGCTCTCTAGCATCAGGAGCCTGAGTAAGTACCGTCTTTATCAGGGGCTGAGGAGGAAACTCGAGCATCTTGTCTCGACTGGAGGTAGCCGCGAGGAGATCTCCAGAGTGAAGTCTTTGCCCAAAGGGTGCCAGTATAATAGGCACGCATCTTTGGTTTTTGAGAGGGACTTCGGGAAGTACCCCTCGCCCGACCCTTACAGAAACTGCAAGATGTCAGTGAATCGTAAAGTTGTCACTGGACTGATCGACGGTACGGGATCTCTGAACAGGTCCAGATCAGGGATTCTGGAAGTCATCAGATCCTTCTACTCGCACCTTTTGAGAAAGAGGGATCTAGATCGAGACGTGATGTCGGCTTTCCTGGCTGAAGCTGTTCCTGAGCCAGGGAATGACATCTCCCTTAATGTTTTGACAGAGGAGATCAGCATAGAGGAAGTTAAACTGGCGATTGATGGGCTTGCACTCAAAAAAATCGCCAGGACCGGATGGCTTAACATCCGAGTATTATAAGACCTTCAAGGACCTCTTGAGTCCCCTCTTGACTGAGGTATTCAATGAGTGTCTTTCCTCGGACACTCTCCCAAAGTCAATGAGGAGGTCGGCTTTGATCTTTCTGTCAAAGGGTAAAGACTCGAGCCGTATCGAGAACTGGCGTCCCATAGCGCTTCTCAATACGGACAGGAAGGTTCTGGCAAAAGTGCTGTTTAATCGGCTGGTCGAGTTTGCAACCCGGCTCCTCTCGGGCGCCCAGCATTGCTCTGTTCCAGGCCGTAGCACCTTTAGTGCTGTTCTAGGTGTCCGGGAGGCAGTGGAGCAGGGTAGGGCTGGTCACTGGGAGGGGTACCTGCTGTCCTTGGATCAGGCCAAAGCGTTTGATCAGGTTAATCACGAGTACCTCTGGTCTGTTCTTCTGAGATATGGCCTGCCAGTGGGGTTTGTCAATTGGCTCAGGACATTGTACGCGGGGGCTGAGACTTTCCCGCTTGTGAACGGTTGGGTCGGCCACCCATTTGAGGTTGTGTCTGGCGTCCGTCAGGGCTGTCCTCTGAGCCCCTTGCTGTACGTGTTTGCCATTGATCCTTTCCTTAGGAGGATTGATGGTGGGCCTATGGCGGGGGTCGGGATGGATCGGGCGGTGCCGGAAGCCACCCTCAGGGTGGCAGCGTACGCTGATGACGTCACCGTCTTTGTTTCCTCGAGGGGGGAGGCAGAGTACGTGATGGCAGAGGTGGATCGCTACTCGGAAGCATCCGGGTCCGGCATCAACTGGGATAAGTGCGAAAGTCTCTGGTTAGGAAGGGGAGATCCTACATTTAGTCTCCCGGACACCCTTCCAGTGCCCCAGGACTCGGCTAAAGTTCTCGGCATGGAATTTGGCCGGGGAGATTACCCCATGCAAAATTGGGTGGTCAGGCTCTATGGTGCCACTCAGAAGGTGGCCCAGTGGAAGGGTTGGTCTTTGACCCTTCGGGAAAGGGTTAACCTGATCAAAACATACCTGCTCCCTTTATTCATCTACCTGGGCAGCGTATGCATTTTGCCAGAGCCTCTCTGGACCCGGGTCTACAACCTGTTCTTCCTAATGTTGTGGGGGAACAGGTTGAACCTTATTAGGAGAGATGTCACATACCGCACGAGGAGACTAGGGGGGTAATCTATGGTCAACCCCGTGGTGTTTCTCATAAACACCTTTGTTAAGATCAACATAGGCAACCTCTGGCAAGAGAGGGCTCCTCCGTGGGTATTCTCCTGTTGGGGATGGCTTCGGCCTTTCTTCCAGGAATGGGAGACAGGAGGGCGAGTGAAGGACCTTCGCACGCCGCACGGGCATCTTCCGGCTTACGCTACTGTGGTTCTGAAGGTGATACGCCGGTGGGGTCTGGGGATGTGGGAGATCAGAACTCTGTCGAGGAAACTCCTCGATAAGAGGGTTCTGTTGACCCATTTCCAGAAGCCCCTGGCGCTCAAGGACTGCCCAAGTCGGGACCTGGAGGGAGGGTTACATTTATTGAATTCTGACAGGATCCCCTTGAAGTTTTGGGACTTGACTTGGCGCTGTTTCCACGGGAGACTGTATGTAAGGGGCAACTTGAAGAGCAGGCCACTGGTGGATAGGGGTTGTCCCCGCCAGGAGTGCAGCAACGTGCTGGAAAGCATGGAGCATTTCCTGCTTCAGTGTCCCTTTAATACAGAGGTGTACAATCGGGTGGGAGCCTCCATTGGTTGGCCCAGGTTGGCACGCCTCTCGTATGCGGAATGGGTCTATGGGGCATTCAGGGACCTTGGTGGCAGGGACCGGTGCACTTTATTCTTAGTCAGCTTAGTGGTCAGGTTTCACACTTGGAATGCACGGTGTCTAGTGTCGACGGAAGAGAAAATCCTCCCCGCGGATGAGGTGAATAGAAACATCCTTGGTGATCTGGTGAAGGTGCGCTCTCTGGATTATGAGAGGTTGGGCACGACTAAAGCCTCTCTCCTATGGAGAGGGTTTGCTTTTCATTAGGGACCGTTTTCTTATTGTTAGGGTCTTTTTAGGGACAGAATAGGGAGAGATAGGGACAGTTTTCTCTGAGGGTAAGTTTTTAGGGAAGGAGTAGGGACATTGCAGGGGCAGATTAACCATAGGGATAGTGTTTCTCTATTTGGTCGGTGCCCGGCTTATCATATCCAGTCCTGGTGGAGGGCTGTGTGTGACACTAGTAGAGTTTTTGTTTTCGGTCAAAGATGAAGTATGTACGGCTGCAGGTAACTGAACCTTAGGCTTTCGGGTATTAATATGTAGTGTTGGTTTGTAGTTATGCAATATGAAATGTTATATGCTTTGTTTTGTATATAGGGCTAGGGGTTATAGATAGGTTGGGTGGGGGTTTATTGGGGGGAGGAGGGGGGATATATGCCTTAGCCGTAGCTTGACACGTCCCGGACAATGAACACTGGGCACGGACTGTTGGTGCGGGCGTGGCCCTCAGGCTGCGGCAGGCAGGGCGTGTTTTCTGGTGCAGCTTGGCTCGCCCTGGACATAGACATTGAGCACGGACTTGGGATGCAGGCGTGGCTCCCAGGCTGCACCATAGGGGTTTTGTGTGTGTGTGGGGGGGGGGTTTGGTCTGGTTATATGGTTAGTTTAGGATTATGTAAGGTTTTATTATTTAGGTGGTGGGCATCACAAAAAAAAAGAAATATTAAAAATTAAAAAGAAATGTTAAAATTAAAAAAAAAAAAAAAACATTACAAAAAAATGGGGATTGGGTTGTTATTATTATTACTTTTGGTATTGTTGTAAGTATTATTGTTATTATATAATTCATTTGGCATGGCTTTTCAGTTATTAGTCAAGTTTTCTTTCTTCTTTTTTTGGGATTTCCGGCTGGATCCTGTGAGTTAGGGATGTTTTCTCACATGTGTGTATATTGTTATATGTAGTATGTAGCGTATATGTATTGGTGAGCATGAGTGAGTGTAGTTTTGGAGTGCAGGTTGGTGTAGTGTGCTGTGTGTATTATTTGGACCAGGTGGACCTTTTGCTTTTGTTCCTTTGTCCTGAAGTAAGGCAAAGTCCAGTTAACACAAGTGATAATTTGTTTTTGTTTTTGTTTTATGTTTATGCCAAGTGAGCGATATTTATGTTCTGTTTATTGTTATGTTTTTCACTTTTATAATAAAAAAGATCTACAGGATGTAACTCAGGATCATTACAGGATGAGTAATGTATGTACACAGTGACTCCACCAGCAGAATAGTGAGTGCAGCTCTGGGGTATAATACAGGATGTAACTCAGGATCACTACAGGATAAGTAATGTATGTACACAGTGACTCCACCAGCAGAATAGTGAGTGCAGCTCTGGGGTATAATACAGGAGGTAACTCTGGATCAGTACAGGATAAGTAATGTATGTACACAGTGACTTCACCAGCAGAATAGTGAGTGCAGCTCTGGGGTATAATACAGGATGTAGCTCAGGGTCAGTATAGGATAAGTAATGTATGTGCACAGTGACTCCACCAGCAGAATAGTGAGTGCAACTCTGGAGTATAATACAGGATGGAACGCAGGATCAGTACAGGATAAGTAATGTATGTACACAGTGACTCCACCAGCAGAATAGTGAGTGCAGCTCTGGAGTATAATACAGGATATAACTAAGAATCAGTACAGGATAAGTAAGTATGTACACAGTGACTCCACCAGCAGAATAGTGAGTGCAGCTCTGGAGTATAATACAGGATGGAACTCAGGATCAGTACAGGATAAGTAAAGTATGTACACAGTGACTCCACCAGCAGAATAGTGAGTACAGCTCTGGAGTATAATACAGGATGTAACTCAGGATCAGTACAGGATAAGTAATGTATGTACACAGTGACTCCACCAGCAGAATAGTGAGTGCATCTCTGGAGAAGGTTGGGTGTGTGAGAGCTCTGCAGGATCTAGGGTGTGGTCACCAGTAAGAGGAAAGCTTACCCAGCCAAGTCTACAGGTGCTGGGCTTGCTCCAGCCATGGAGTCTCAGACCTCCTCCCTCTGGCTTCGGTCGGGGGGAGGGAGGACTGCACCCCAGGAGGGGAGAACACCTGGTCAGAGTGGCAGCAATGTCACCCTGACTCCCCTGGAGGAGCCCAAGAGGACCCGCAGCCAAAGGAAGAGAGTGGAGGACCATGCGGCAAAACAACGCTTGCAGGCAAGTTGGGCTGATCGCAAGGAGGGCGAGTCAGTGACGGATGTGGCAACCCGTATTGCTAAGTATATGAAGGACTTTGGGCATGTCGGGAGGCAGCTGACTAAATATAGGCAGGAGCTGCGCATTGCCCGCTATGATGCGGAGAGGGCCAGATCCCGTACCAGAAAATTGGCCATATCGCGGCAGATTGAAGCCTGTGAGGAGGCCATTGAGTTTTATGAGGAGGAGAGGGAAAGGATCCTGGAAAGAAGTGGGCCTTTCAAAGAAAAACTGTTAAATGATGAGAGGTTCAGCAAAATGGCGTCAGTGAGCAGCGCTGCTATTAAAGAGCGCTCTGCCAGGCGCTCAAGCAGCAGCACGGGCGAATCTGAAGGTGCTCAGGATGGGCGAGCTGGGTGCTCTGGTGAGCAGCAATTTTCACTGCCAGGTGGGACTACTGGGCCCAGCATCCCAGCTGAACAGGTGAGCCTGCCCCCCACGTCGGGTGAATCTGACCTGGAGGACAGTGATGACAGCTGCAGCAGCAGTGGAGAGGGGGCGCTGATAATGCGGCAGATACAGCTGCAAGAGTCCCCAGAGAGGCTGCAGTCCTTCTATTTTGGGAATGATTGTCCCCCGGAGACCTCAAGCAAGAAGAAGAAGAGGAAAAAGGAAAAAAAATATATACAAGAAAAATTTGTTTATGTCACCAAGCACTCTGGTTTGGCTGCAAAGTCAGACCAGGATGGTAACCCTGAGCTCCTAGTCCCGGGCTCTGTGGTGGGTCCGGTGCAGGGGACTGGGGAAGAGAGGGTTAATGCGGCCCAAAACTCCAAGTCCGCTTGTGCCAGTAGTGGGAATGGAGGAGTAAAGGAGGTAGATAAGAGTGTTGGGAAAGCAAAGGGTCGCGGCCAGTCCAGAGGTGCTGGTGCTGTCGGTCATGTCCCAGTGGGGGGGAGGCGTGATCCGGCACCAGGTCCCACCTGTGGTGGCCTGGCTGTCCCCCCTGTGTCCCTAAAGCGCCTATCAGGTGCAGAGGGGGCGCAGTGGGTGGTGGCCGGGTCTACCGATCCTCCCACCCATGGTAAACATGCTCCTGTTCCTGGAAGGGAAGTTGAAGGAACTACAACTCCCAGAGTGGCTAAGGTGGGCGGAGCTACATCCACCAAAGTAAGGAAAAATGTTAAAAGGCCAGACACTGAATCCTCTGAAGTGCATCTCCAGCCACACACTGGAGGTGCCACGGACTTGCCCTCTAGGCAAAAAGAGGGTAAAAATAATAAAGGTCCTGGTCCAGCAGCTAATGGAGAAGTGAGTGAGGTAATGGATGCGGCTGTTGGTACCCCTGCTGCCCCTGTTCCTGCTGCCCCTGTTCCTGCAGGAACAGGTGTCCCTGGTTCCCCGGCTAGTATGCCACCTCTTGTACGGGAGGGTGGGGCTTCGGAGGGTAGTCAGGGGGTGGGTCAGGATCCAGTCGCCCCTCCAGCGGCGACAACAGCTGGTAGAACTTATGCCAGTGTCGCCGCTGGAGGGAGGGGAGAGGCGTCCTCCTTGTCTTTGGGCTCTGGGGACGGCATTTTGCAACGGCGCCTCCTGGAGGCCTTGAGGAGGGGGGAGAGCTCGATGAATGTAGGGGGCAGAGTTGTGGATTTGTCTCTCTGGGTGGAGAGACATGGTCTTGGTGCCTTCCGAGAACAAAGGGGGGAGACCGTCTGGTCCCTGCCGACAACCGGGCAGGACATTGGCCGTAGGAATGTGGCTCGTCTTCAGTGGAGAGGCAATGACGCGTGCCCATCCAGGGGTAAGGTGGTGGAGCTTCTGCTGAAGATGGGTTTCAGGGCAAATGACATCTATGCCCTGATCCATCCTTACGGCACGTCTGAGTTCGACATCAGCTTTGTTCGCCCAGAGGGCCTCGAGCTCTTTTGGGGGAACTACGAGTTGATGAAGAACGAGCCCGGCTGGCGCGGTTTCGCTGCACAAGTGGTAACCCGCCAGACTGGAGTCAAGAGAGTGACCGTTTTGACTCGTAACGAGTCCCTCTCTTGTTACGATATCATGACTTGGATAAGTCGGTATGGAGAGGTGGTGGATATGCCCAATAAGAACCGGGACGAGCACGGCATCTGGTCCGGAGCCTGGACGTTTATGGTGAAACTTAAGCGTTCAGGGAATTCGGTGGCCCACATACCATCCGCGGCCTTCCTTGGCAGGGATCGTATCTTGGCCTTCTACCAGGGGCAGCCGAAGCTCTGTCACAAGTGCGGCGACCCCACACATTTGAGTGCAGCCTGTAACATCATCAAGTGCGCTCTGTGTGGCGAGGTAGGTCATCTTGCGGCATCTTGTACAGAGATTAGGTGTCACCTATGTGGTGACCTCGGTCACCCATTCAGTCGCTGTCCGCGCTCTTTCGCCAATACGGTCATGGCCCCAGCGGAGGAGAGCCATGAGGTTGCTTCTGCAGGGGAGGGGACCAGCAGAGGCGATGGAGCCCAGGAGCCAAGGAAGAACAAACATGCTGGGGCAGCCAAGCTGAGGCGCCAAGAGAAGCGCGGAAGGGGCAGGGAGCTGGTGGAAACCCAGGTGGCAGGTGGGTCAATGCTGGCCCCTGCTCCGGACGCAAATCATGTGGCTGAGGCTCCAGGGGACAGGGAGCTGGATGAGGAGGTCAGGAGGATCCAAAGGGAAGAGGATGCCACTTATTCAGATTCTTCCCACTATGAAAGTGTGGGTGAGGGCAAGGATGAGTGGCAAAAGAAAAAGCGTAAGCAGGGCTCCAAGAAAATGAAAAAAAGGGAAGGGAAATCTTCCCCTGCAACGGGCCAGGTGCAGGAAGGCAATCCAAACTCTCCTCTTGTTGGGCTCTCCAACAGGTACCAAGCTCTCTCGTCCTCGGAGGAGGCAGAGGGAGAGGTGCCCAGGACAAGCGTGGGGCCTACAGGGGGGGCTGAGCCTTCCTCTTATGGGGGTTTGGTGACCTCCAGGGGGAGGGCTGGCCCAGAGCCCAGTGGCAAGGAGGACGAGGTCGAGGAGCCCCTTGCCATGGACCTTTCAGTGTCCAAGAAACGTGGCAAGGGGTCATCCTCAGACCCGGATGAGAAGGGGGGTGGGAAGAAGAAAGCCATCTAACTCAATCACCAATGATGGCAGCACCCGCTCCGTTGACGCTGGCATCCATTAATGTTGCCAGCATTAAATCTGATATGGCTAGATTTGCGGCCTTTGATTTTCTCGGCCGCGTTGAAGCCGACATTTTGTTTTTGCAAGAGACCAGGCTGCCAAATTTGGCAGCTGTGCATAAGGCAAGGAGGGAATGGAGGTCTGGTCCATCTTACTGGTCTCTTGCGGCCGAGCCATATAGCGGAGTGGCGGTACTTTTTACCGCAGCGGTTGAATGCCGACGGGTTATCGAGTTAGAAATAGGGAGGTGCCTGATCCTGGATGTTCTCATGAAGGGACAAGAGCTTCGGCTAATCAACATCTACGGTCCCCAAACCAAGCGGGACCGCAAAGATCTCTTTATGAGGATCAAGCCGTACCTTTTTACCAGTCGGCAGGTGATCTTTGGGGGTGACTTTAACGCAGTCACGAGGACCCGTGACAGGGGAGGCTCCCTAGGCAAGCTGACTTATGATAGCGTCGCGCTTAATAGCATAGCTAGCGAAGCTCGCCTGGTGGATGTCCACATCCGGCACACCCCAGGCCACGCGGGTTTCACCTATTATAGAGGCGAGTGCAGGTCTAGAATAGATAGGTTTTATTTGAAGGAGGAAGCCATCTCTTCACCAGTTTCTGCTGTTGAGGTGGAATTCTCCGACCACTGTCTGATTTTGTTTTCCCTGAATGTTGCAGAGACCCCCCGGATGGGTAGAGGCTTATGGAGGCTGAATTCATCACTCCTGGAGGAAGCAGAGATAAGACAGTCCTTTGAGGATTTTCTGCAGAGCCAGGTACCATTACTGGATCTTTGTAGCAGTACGTCAGAGTGGTGGGAGATGTTCAAGATCAGGGCTGCGAGGTTCTTCCGCCAGCTCTCTAGCCTCAGGAGCCTGAGTAAGTACCGTCTTTATCAGGGCCTGAGGAGGAAACTCGAACATCTCGTCTCGACTGGAGGTAGCCGCGAGGAGATCTCCAGAGTGAAGTCTTTGCTCAAAGGGTGCCAGTATAATAGGCACGCATCTTTGGTTTTTGAGAGGGACTTCGGGAAGTACCACTCACCTGACCCTTACAGAAACTGCAAGATGTCAGTGAATCGTAAAGTTGTCACTGGACTGATCGACGGTACGGGATCTCTGAACAGGTCCAGATCACGGATTCTGGAAGTCATCAGATCCTTCTACTCGCACCTTTTGAGAAAGAGGGATCTAGATCGAGATGTGATGTCGGCTTTCCTGGCTGAAGCTGTTCCTGAGCCAGGGGATGACATCTCCCTTAATGTTTTGACAGAGGAGATCAACATAGAGGAAGTTAAACTGGCGATTGATGGGCTTGCGCTCAAAAAAATCGCCAGGATCGGATGGCTTAACATCTGAGTACTATAAGACCTTTAAGGACCTCTTGAGTCCCCTCTTGACTGAGGTTTTCAATGAGTGTCTTTCCTCGGACACTCTCCCAAAGTCAATGAGGAGGTCGGCTTTGATCCTTCTGTCAAAGGGTAAAGACTCGAGCCGTATTGAGAACTGGCGTCCCATAGCGCTTCTCAATACGGACAGGAAGGTTCTGGCAAAAGTGCTGTTTAATCGGCTGGTCAAGTTTGCACCCCGGCTCCTCTCGGGCGCCCAGCATTGCTCTGTTCCAGGCCGTAGCACCTTTAGTGCTGTTCTAGGTGTCCGGGAGGCAGTGGAGCAGGGTAGGGCTGGTCACTGGGAGGGGTACCTGCTGTCCTTGGATCAGGCCAAAGCGTTTGATCGGGTTAATCACGAGTACCTCTGGTCTGTTCTTCTGAGATATGGCCTGCCAGTGGGGTTTGTCAATTGGCTCAAGACATTGTATGCGGGGGCTGAGACTTTCCCGCTAGTGAACGGTTGGGTCGGCCACCCATTTGAGGTTGGGTCTGGCGTCCGTCAGGGTTGTCCTCTGAGCCCCTTGCTGTACGTGTTTGCCATTGATCCTTTCCTTAGGATGATTGATGGTGGGCCTATGGCGGGGGTCGGGATGGATCGGGCGGTGCCGGAAGCCACCCTCAGGGTGGCAGCGTACGCTGATGACGTCACCGTCTTTGTGTCCTCGAGGGGGGAGGCAGAGTACGTGATGTCAGAGGTGGATCGCTACTCGGAAGCATCTGGGTCCGGCATCAACTGGGATAAGTGCGAAAGTCTCTGGTTAGGAAGGGGAGATCCTACATTTAGTCTCCCAGACACCCTTCCAGTGCCCCAGGACTCGGCTAAAGTTCTCGGCATCGAATTTGGCCGGGGAGATTACCCCATGCAAAATTGGGTGGTCAGGCTCGATGGTGCCACTCAGAAGGTGGCCCAGTGGAAGGGTTGGTCTTTGACCCTTCGGGAAAGGGTTAACCTGATCAAAACATACCTGCTCCCTTTATTCATCTACCTGGGCAGCGTATGCATTTTGCCAGAGCCTCTCTGGACTCGGGTCTACAACCTGTTCTTCCTAATGTTGTGGGGGAACAGGTTGAACCTAATTAGGAGAGATGTCACATATCGCACGAGGAGACTAGGGGGGTTAGCTATGGTCAACCCCGTGGTGTTTCTCGTAAACACCTTTGTTAAGATCAATATAGGCAACCTCTGGCAAGAGAGGGCTCCTCCGTGGGTATTCTCCTGTTGGGGATGGCTTCGGCCTTTCTTCCAGGAATGGGAGACTGGAGGGCGAGTGAAGGATCTTCGCACGCCGCACGGGCATCTTCCGGCTTACGCTACCGTGGCTCTGAAGATGATACGTCGGTGGGGTCTGGGGATGTGGGAGATCAGAACTCTGTCGAGGAAACTCCTCGATAAGAGGGTTCTGTTGACCCATTTCCAGAAGCCCCTGGCGCTCAAGGACTGCCCAAGTCGGGACCTGGAGGGAGGGTTACGTTTATTGAATTCTGACAGGATCCCCTTGAAGTTTTGGGACTTGACTTGGCGCTGTTTCCACGGGAGACTGTATGTAAGGGGCAACTTGAAGAGCAGGCCTCTGGTGGATAGGGGTTGCCCCCGCCAGGAGTGCAGCGACGTACTGGAAAGCATGGAGCATTTCCTGCTTCAGTGTCCCTTTAATACAGAGGTGTACAAACGGGTGGGAGCCTCCATTGGTTGGCCCAGGTTGGCACGCCTCTCGTATGCGGAATGGGTCTATGGGGCATTCGGGGACCTTGGTGGCAGGGACCGGTGCACTTTATTCTTAGTCAGCCTAGTGGTCAGGTTTCACATTTGGAACGCACGGTGTCTAGTTTCGACGGAAGAGAAAATCCTCCCCGCGGATGAGGTGAATAGGAACATCCTGGGTGACCTGGTGAAGGTGCGCTCTCTGGATTATGAGAGGTCGGGCACGACTAAGGCCTCTCTCCTATGGAGAGGGTTTGTATTCCGTTAGGGACAGTCTTCTTATTGTTAGGGTCTTTGTAGGGACAGAATAGGGAGAGGTAGGGACAGTTTCTCTGAGGGTAAGTTTTAGGGAAGGAGTAGGGACATTGTAGGGACAGATTAACTATAGGGATAGTTTTTCTCTATTTGGTCGGTGCCCGGCTTATCATATCCAGTCCTTGTGGAGGGCTGTGTGTGACACTAGTAGAGTTTTTGTTTTCGGTCAAAGATGAAGTATGTATGGCTGCAGGTAACTGAACCTTAGGCTTTCGGGTATTAATATGTAGTGTTGGTTTGTAGTTGTGTAGTATAAGAGATGTTATATGTTTTGTTTTGTATATAGGGCTAGGGGTTATAGATAGGTTGGGTGGGGGTTTATTGGGGGGAGGGGGGGGGGGATTTATGCCTCAGCCGTAGCTTGACACGTCCCGGACAATGAACACTGGGCACGGACTGTTGGTGCGGGCGTGGCCCTCAGGCTGCGGCGGGCAGGGTGTGTGTATGCGGTGCAGCTCGGCTCGTCCTGGACATAGACATTGAGCACGGACTTGGGATGCAGGCGTGGCTCCCAGGCTGCACCGTAGGGGGTTGTTTGGGGTGTGTGGTGGTTTGGTCTGGGTATAGGGTTAGTTTAGGATTATGTAAGGTTTTATTCTTTAGGTGGTGGGCATAAAAAAAAAAAAAAAAAAAAAAAAAAAAAAAAAGGGTATTGGGTTCTTCTTATTATTGTTACTTTGTTATTGTTTGCATTATTGTTATTATATCATTGCTTCGGTTATTAGTCACGTTTTCTTCTTTTTTTGGGATTTCCGGCTGGATCCTGTGAGTTAGGGATGTTTTCTCACATGTGTGTATATTGTTATATGTAGTATGTAGTGTATATGTATTGGTGAGGATGAGTGAGTGTAGTTTGGAGTGCAGGTTGGTGTAGTGTGCGGTGTGTATTGTTTGGACCAGATGGACCTTTTGCTTTTGTTCCTTTGTGCTGAAGTAAGGCAAAGTCCAGTTAACACAAGTGATAATTTGTTTTTGTTTTATGTTTATGCCAAGTGAGCGATATTTATGTTCTGTTTATTGTTATGTTTTTCACTTTTATAATAAAAGATCTACAGAATATAACTCAGGATCAGTACAGGATAAGTAATGTATGTACACAGTGACTCCACCAGCAGAATAGTGAGTGCAGCTCTGGAGTATAATAGAGGATGTAACTCAGGATCAGTACAGGGTAAGTAATGTATGTACACAGTGACTCCACCAGCAGAATAGTGAGTGCATCTCTGGAGTAAGGTGTGGTTTGTTGGAGCTCCTCAGAGAACCAGGGTGTGGTTGCATGCAGTCCCAGCTGGAAGCCTGTTTTGGAGCCCAGGATCAGAGCACGTAGCTGGGCTTCTTGTTCTATGGAGTCCCGCAATTCCCCCCCCCCCCCCCCCCGGCTTCGGTCGGAGGGGGGGGGGGGGGGAGTGCTGAGAAGGCAGCGACAACACCATCAGCGGCGCTGGCGGCATACGTGGTTTCAGCAGCAACAACCAGGAAAGCCGGAGCAGCTAGTAAAGCTGCGAAGAGAGAGGGTCCGGGTCGCAGGCGCAGTGACATGGCCCAGCAGGTTGGTGCAGCCGCATCTGACAGCGCCGGAAGCGAGATGATGACCCGCAGTCAGACTCGCAGCCAAAACGCTCAGCAAAGAAGGTAAGCCACAGTGGAGTGATCGTCGGAAAGGGGAGTCTGTGGTAGAGCTGGCCTCCCGTCTGGCCACCAGCATGGCAGATTATGAGCGTGCGGGGAGAGAAATCCTCCTGCAGAAGGAGAAGCTGCGGTCGGCCAGGTCACTGAAGGACCAGACCGCCGCTAAAGGAAAAAGAGATGCAATCAGCAAGTCCATACAAGACTGTAAAAACTGCATACAAAGGTGCAAGGAAGAGAGGGACAGGATTCTTGAGCAAAGTGGTCCCTTTAGGGAAAAATTAATAAACAGTGATAGGTTCTCCAAGATGGCGTCAGGACACAGCGGTCACAAGGAGGCTGATCACTCCAGCGATGGAGACAGCAGTGGTGACTGTTCTGAGGAGGACACCTACCAGGACAGTCTCAGGGAGCAGCCTGTCTGCTCAGGAGAGCAGACCCAGAGTGGCACTACAACCACCAGCAGCCTCCGGCCGGAGCAGGTTGCGCTGCCTCTAACCTCCGGGGATTCAGATCCAGAAGAAGATAAAAGCGATGGGGGCGCTTTAATAATGCAGCAGATAAGGCTGTTGGAATCCCCCCCTAATATGAGCAGCCTTAAGTTTGGTGATGATTTACCAGAGGAGGAAGTGAAAATCAAGGCGAAAAAAGGAAAAAAAAAGAATTTGGTGCAGGAGAAATTTGTGTATGTGACGGGGGGCGCTGGTTTGGCGGCAAAGTCGGATCAGGGCACCCCCACCCTGAGAACCCCGGTTTCTGACTCTGCAGTGGGTTTTGAACATGGGAACAGGGATAAAGGAGTTAAACTGGCCAGGTCCCCTGTCCCTGTTTCAGTTAGTGCAGTGACAGAAACAGCCAGCAGGGCGGCCAGCACAGGACAAGGCAAGGTGGCAAAAGAGTTTGGCAGTGGCGGAACTGCCAGCGCCAGTAAGGCCAGTGATGCGGAGGGTGCTGCGGGATCGGGGGTCCCCCGTGCGACAGGTCGGTCTACGGGGGTCCCTCAGTCTAGGTCCCAGGCACCCAGTGATGTGGAGGCTGCTGGCAAATGTAAAGGAAAAAGCAAAAATAAAAATGTTAATACTGCCGGAATGCAGAGTGCTGACCATGGGGGGGTCATTACGGTGGTTGCAGCTGCGCAAGATGGGGCAGCAGTGCCACCCCCCAGGTCTACCAAGGCCCAAAATAAAAAAGCTGCTTCTAACCCCAAGTCCGGTCCAGAGGGTCTTGGAATGAAAGGTCTTGGTATGAAAGGTGTGGATGTGTCTGGTGCAGCCCGCGAGTCTGATGCTCCGACGCACTCGGAGGTACGGGCTGAAGCTACTGTTCTCAGCACAGGGGAACCTCCTGTAAATATAGGCACAGGTTCTGGGGATAGTCAGGGCACATCACAGGTTCCAGTCGCCCCTCCGGCGGCGACGACAGCTGGTAGGAGTTATGCCAGTGTCGCCGCTGGAGGGGAAGGGTCCTCCTTGTCTCCAGGCTCTAGAGAGGGCGTATTGCAACAGCGCCTCCTGGGGGCTCTACGGAAGGGGGAGAGTTCAATCACAGTTGGAGGAAGAGAGGTGAACCTATCTCTTTGGACAGAGAGACACGGCTTAGGAGCCTTCCGAGAGCAAAGGGGGGAGACCGTATGGTCCCTACCAACACCCGGGCAGGACGCAGGTCGTAGGAATGTGGTCCGTCTTCGTTGGAGGGGCAATGATACATGCCCCCCGAGGGCGAGGGTAGTGGAGCTTCTACTGAAGATGGGCTTTAGGGCGGTTGACATCTTTGCCCTAATCCATCCCTTCGGCACGTCTGAGTTTGACATCAGCTTCGTTCGCCCAGAGGGTCTAGAACTCTTCTGGGGGAATTACGAGCTGATGAAAAGCGAGCCCGGCTGGCGAGACTTTGCCGTCCAGGTGGTGTCTCGCCAGAACGAAGTCAAGAAGGTGACCGTTTTGACTCGTAACGAGTCACTTTCTTGTTTTGATATAATGACGTGGCTCGGTCGATACGGAGAGGTGACAGACATGCCCAGAAAGAACAGGGATGAGCACGGCATATGGTCCGGGGCCGGGACGTTTATGGTCAAGCTGAAGCGTTCAGGTAACTCAGTGGCACACATTCCATCTGCAGCCTTCCTCGGCAGGGATCGTATCCTGGCCTTTTACCAGGGGCAGCCGAAGCTCTGCCACAGGTGCGGCGACCCCTCACACTTGAGCGCCGCTTGTAAGACCTTGAAGTGCGCTCTGTGTGGGGGTCTGGGTCATCTAGCCGCCTCCTGTGCGGAGATTAGGTGTAACCTGTGTGGTGATCTCGGTCACCCATTCAGTCGCTGTCCACGCTCCTTTGCCAATGCGGTATCAGCCCCTACGGATGGGGGCCATGGTGCGGCCTCCGGGGGTGAGGGGACTAGCAGAGGTGGAGGAGCTCAGGAGCCAGGGAAGAACCGGCAAAAGACGCCTGCTGAGCAGAGGCGTCAGGACAAACGCAGACGGAGCAGGGAGCTGACAGGAGCGCCCACACCAGGTGGGTCAATGGTGGCCCCTGTTCCTGAAGCAAATTGTGCGGCTGAGGCCTTGAGGGACAGCGAAGTGGATGAAGAGGACAGGAGGATCCAGAGGGAGGAGAGAAATACCAACTCTTCAGATTCCTCCCACTATGAGAGTGTGGATGAGGAAGGAAAGAGGTGGTTAGAGAAACGGCGTAAGCTAGGTGCCACTAGGAGAAAGCGAAGGGGGGATTCAAGATCTTCTCCCACCCCTGGCAAAGTACTGGAAGGAGAAGCCAGCTCGCCTCCAGTTGGACTCTCCAACAGGTACCGGGCCCTTCAAGACATCTCTTCCTCCTCTGAGGGGGAAGCGAAGGGCAAGGTGCCTGGGGCAAAGAAAGGGTCAACAGGGGGCGCTGAGTCTCCTACTCGTGGAGGCATAGTTCCTTCCGGGGAGGGGGCTACTCTGGAGCCTGGAAACAAGGACGATGGGGTCGGGGGATCCCCTGCTATGGACACATCTGTGTCCAAAAAAAGAAGCAAGGGGCTTTCCTCTGACCCCGAAGAAGCGGGTGTGAGGAAGAAAGCCATCTAATTTAATCACTCATGATGGCGGCACCCACTCCGCTGACTCTGGCATCAATTAACGTTGCCAGCATTAAGTCAGATACGGCTAGATTTGCGGCCTTTGATTTTCTCGGCCGCGTTGAAGCCGACATTTTATTCTTGCAGGAGACCAGGCTGTCCGATTTGGCAGCCATACATAAGGCAAAAAGGGAGTGGAGGTCAGGCCCTTCCTACTGGTCTCTTGCGGCCGAGCCGTATAGCGGAGTGGCGGTCCTTTTTACCGCAGCGGTCGAATGCCGACGAGTTATTGAATTAGAAATGGGAAGGTGCCTGATCTTAGATGTCCTCATGAAGGGACAAGAATTGAGACTTGTAAACATCTACGGTCCCCAGTCAAAAAAGGACAGGAAGAGTCTCTTTATGAGGATCAAGCCCTACCTTTTTACCAGCCGCCAAGTTGTCTTTGGAGGTGACTTTAATGCAGTCACAAGAGCCCGCGATAGGGGAGGCTCTGGAGACAGGCGGTTGACTTTTGACAGCGTCGCACTTAATAGCATAGCTAGCGATGCTCGCCTGGTGGATGTCCACATCCGGCACACCCCAGGCCACGAGGGATTCACCTTTTATAGGGGTCAGAGCAGGTCTAGAATAGACAGGTTTTATTTGAAGGAGGAAGCCATCTCTTCACCAGTGTCCGTTGTTGAGGTGGAATTCTCCGATCACTGTCTAATATTGTTTTCCCTGAATGTTGCAGAGACCCCCCGGATGGGTAGAGGTTTGTGGAGACTGAATTCATCACTCCTGGAGGAAGCAGAGATAAGACAGTCCTTTGAGGATTTTCTGCAGAGCCAGGTACCATTACTGGATCTCTGTAGCAGTAAGTCAGAGTGGTGGGAGATGTTCAGGAGGAGGGCGGCGAGGTTCTTCCGTGAGCTCTCCAACCTCAGATGCCTGGACAGGTACCGCCTGTACAACGGCCTGAGGAGGAAACTCGAACATCTCGTTTCGACTGGAGGTAGCCGCGAGGAGATCTCCAGAGTGAAATCTTTACTCAAGACGTGCCAGTATGACAGACACGCATCCTTGGTTTTTGAGAGGGATTTCGGGAAGTACCGCTCGCCCGACCCTTACAGAAACTGTAGGATGTCAGTGAATAGTAAAGTGGTCACTGGACTGATTGACAGTACGGGGTCCCTGAATCGATCCAGATCAGGGATTCTGGAGGTCGTCAGATCCTACTACTCGCAACTCTTGGGAAAGAGGGATCTAGATTCGGAAGTGATGTCGGCTTTCCTGGCTGAAGCTGTCCCTGGGCCAGGGGTAGACACCTCTCTTGGCGTTTTGACAGAAGAGATCAGAGAAGAGGAAGTTAGACTGGCGATTGATGGGCTCCGGCCCAAAAAGTCGCCAGGTCCGGATGGATTAACATCCGAGTATTATAAGACCTTCAGGGACCTCTTGAGTCCCCTCTTGACGGAGGTATTAAATGAGTGTCTTTCCTCGGGCACTCTGCCAAAGTCAATGAGGAGGTCGGCCTTGATCATTCTGTCAAAAGGTAAAGACTCGAGCCGTATTGAGAACTGGCATCCCATAGCGCTTCTCAATACGGACAGGAAGGTTCTGGCAAAAGTGCTGTTTAATCGGCTGGTCAAGTTTGCACCCCGGCTCCTCTCGGGGGCGCAGCATTGCTCTGTTCCAGGCCGTAGCACCTTTAGCGCTGTTCTCGGTGTCCGGGAGGCAGTGGAGCAGGGTAGGGCTGGTCACTGGGAGGGGTACCTGCTGTCCTTGGATCAGGCCAAAGCGTTTGATCGGGTTAATCACGAGTACCTCTGGTCCGTCCTTCTGAGATACGGCCTGCCAGTGGGGTTTGTTGATTGGCTGCGAACATTGTATGCAGGGGCTGAGACTTTCCCGCTGGTGAACGGTTGGCCCGGCCGCCCTTTTGAGGTGGGGTCCGGCGTCCGTCAGGGCTGTCCTCTAAGCCCCCTGTTGTATGCATTTGCGATAGATCCCTTCCTTAGGAGGGTTGATTGTGGACCTATAGCAGGGGTCGGGATGGACCGGGCGGTGCCGGAGGCTACCCTGAGGGCAGTGGCATACGCCGATGATGTCACGCTCTTCGTGTCCTCGAGAGAGGAGGCGGAGTTTGTGGTGTCGGAGGTGGACCGCTACTCGGAAGCTTCCGGGTCTATGGTCAACTGGGATAAGTGTGAAAGTCTCTGGTTAGGAAGGGGGGATCCTACGTTTGATCTCCCGGACACCCTTCCGGTGCCCCAAACTTCAGCAAAAGTACTTGGCATCAAATTCGGCCAGGGGGATTACCCCATGCAAAATTGGGTGGACAGGCTGGATGGTGCAACTCACAAGGTAAATCAGTGGAAGGGTTGGTCTTTGACCCTTCGGGAAAGAATTAGCCTGATCAAAACATACCTGCTCCCGTTATTTATCTACCTGGGCAGCGTATGCATTTTGCCAGAACCTCTCTGGACTCGGGTCTACAACCTGTTCTTCCTAATGTTGTGGGGGAATAGGTTGAACCTGATCAGGAGAGATGTTACATACCGCACGAGGAGACTAGGGGGGTTGTCTATGGTCAACCCCGTGGTGTTTCTTGTAAACACTTTTTTTAAGATCAACATAGGCAACCTCTGGCAAGAGAGGGCTCCTCCGTGGGTCTACTCCTGCAGGGGATGGTTTCGGCCCTTCTTCCAGGAATGGGAGACAGGAGGGCGAGTGAAGGACCTTCGCACGCAGCACGGACATCTCCCGGCTTACGCTACCTTGGTTCTGAAGGTGATACGCCGGTGGGGTCTGGGGATGTGGGAGATCAGGACTCTGACGAGGAGGCTCCTCGACGAAAGAGTCCTGTTGACCCATTTCCAGAAGCCCCTGGCGCTCAAGGACTGCCCAAGTCGGGACCTGGAGGGAGGGTTACGTTTACTGAATTCAACCCGGGTCCCCTTGAAGTTTTGGGACTTGGCTTGGCGCTGCTTTCACGGGAGACTGTATGTAAGGGGTAACTTGAAGAGCAGGCCTCTGATTGACAGGGGTTGCCCCCGTCAGGAGTGCAGCGACGTGCTGGAAAGCATGGAGCATTTCCTGCTTCAGTGCCCCTTTAATACAGAGGTATACCAACGGGTAGGGGTCTCCATAGGCTGGCCTCAGCTGGCACACCTCTCCTATGCGGAGTGGGCTTATGGAGCGTTCAGAGGCCTTGGTGGCAGGGACCGCTGCACTTTATTTCTAGTTAGCCTAGTGGTCAGGTTCCACATCTGGAGTGCACGGTGTTTAATCTCGACGGAGCTGAAAGTCCTCCCCGTGGATACGGTATGTAGGAACATCCTGGGTGACCTGGTGAAGGTGCGTTCTTTGGAGTATGAGAGGCTGGGCACATCTAAAGCTTCTCTCCTATGGAGAGGGCTTGTATTTCGTTAGGGACAGTTTGTTTTTCTTAATTTTCTAGGGGCAGAGTAGGGAGAGAATAGGGACAGGATAGGGAGAGAGGAGGGATAGGGCAGGGACAGGTTTCCATGAAGGGTCAGACTGAGGGGCAGACTAAGGACAGTCTAGGGCAAATTAGGGAAAGAATAGGGAGAAAATGCAAGGGATAGTACATTGTGATGTCTGTGCCCGGCTTATCACCTCCAATCCCGGTGGCGGGCTGTGAGTGCACCATAAAGCTTTTTGTTTTGATTTGGGCAAAATGGAGTGAAGTAGGGCTGCAGGTGAGCCGACCTTAGGCTTTCGGGTTATGTTAATATATATCGTGTATGTCATGTATATTGGTTATTGTATGTTTTATATGTATATATTCACGTTCTGGGTGGTAGTTAGGTTGGGTGGGGGGTTGGGGGGGGGGAGTGGTTTCACGCCTTGAGCCTGAGCCTGGCACGTCCCGAACATTGAACTCTGGGCACGGACTGGTGGAGCGGGCATGGCCCCCAGGCTGCGGCAGGCAGAGTGTTGTACAGTTTATATATATTAAAAAAAAACAAAAACCCTGGTGTGGCTTGGCACGTCCTGAACTTTAGAACTCTGGGCACGGACTGATGGAGCAGGCATGGCCCCCGAGCTGCACTGGGGACCCAAAAAAAAAAAAAATTTTTGAAAAACTATTTCTTTAGTTATTTTTGTATGCCGGTTGGCTTGGTCTTTATTTTCAGATTTAGTTAATTATTGGTATCTAGGTTATGTTTACGTTATTGCCTAATTTTGTTTATGATGGGGTTTCAGTGCGGTACGGCTGGACCTGGAGTTTTAGTTTTAGTTTTCTCTTCTGGATAGCTGGATGCTCTTCTTTTAGGTATATTGTGTTTTGTTTTGAGTGTGTGTGCGAGTGTGCGGCAGGGGGGAGGGGAGTCCAGACATAGGGTTTCTTTTGTTAGTGGACCATGGACTCTGGGTGAAGGGCCTTATCTCTGTATACGGTTGTATTACTATTATTTACTATTGTTACAGTTTGCATTTATTGTTATGTTTCATACTTTTATAATAAAAGATCTACAGGATGTAACTCAGGATCAGTACAGGATAAGTAATGTATGTACACAGTGACTCCACCAGCAGAATAGTGAGTGCAGCTCTGGAGTATAATACAGAATATAACTCAGGATCAGTACAGGATAAGTAATGTATGTACACAGTGACTCCACCAGCAGAATAGTGAGTGCAGCTCTGGAGTATAATAGAGGATGTAACTCAGGATCAGTACAGGGTAAGTAATGTACGTACGTGAGTGCAGCTCTGGAGCATAATACAGGATATAACTAAGGATCAGTACAAGGCAAGTAATGTATGTACAGAGTGATTTCACTTTTTTCGGTGAGCACGCCCTTTGGATGTCGTGGTTGTTACAAGGGCAGACACATTGGTAGTCCCAGAAAATAGATAACTGTGATTTAAAGAAAATGTGACCTTTTCTGTTCAACTTTAACATTTACTTTAGAATCAAATAGTAAACATGGTAATCATCAGGTAGTACTATAGTCTTGAGCTCATGCAAACTGGACCCTAAATTCTGCTGACCGCTGTACTTTGTGAAGCGCTGCTCTGCTGCTGACGGGTGTGAATCAGGGTGGTCTGGCAAATACGCATACAGCAGTCTCTTCACGTCAGAAAGTAGGGCAAGCAGGGAAAGACAAAGAAGTCTAAAAAAATGTCAAGGCCACTATAGAGGGCAAAGTCTGAGAGTGAAGATGATGAATGAGGGGAGCGCACAGGTGGCGGGGGCCACCAGGGATGAAGAATAGTTTTTAGGAGGGCGAGGAGAGCATAACAAAGGCACTTACCAACAATGAACAGGATGCAGGCAGCAAAGAAATGGCACAGTAACCTTCTTCTGAGGGCTTCACGCCAGTTTAACCCACATTGTAAACTTCGACCAATTTCCAAATGTTTTTATTAGAATTTTTGAAAATCTAAGGAACACAAACAAGTGATTCAGCCTCCTTATATAAGGGGCCAAGACACAACACTGCCAGCTTATATAACCGGATGAGCGGTGCGCACACGTCGGCACTGCCCATCATGAATGTTACATCGTAACACTGGCAACAGATGTGGGGCAAACAGATACGTTGTATTGATTCGTAGAAACTCATCTTCTGTGCGTCGTCTTCCCTTTGTTTGTAACGAAAGAACATTTTTTCATTTAGTTGTTCTTTTCTATTATTTTCTTAGTAATATTTCCTCCAAGGAGAAAGATGTGCCAAGCAATATGGCCGCTCTTCCAGCTCACAGAGCCTGTCCTATGCTTTACCAGAGTCTTGCCCGAAGACAAGAATGGAGAAGGAAACATCATGGCGCTCCGGATCAGTGCAAGAGGAAGAAAAGAGTACATTCAGTACATTAAACTGGTGCTGTAAAGTGAGATGTTCCTTTAGCTGTGAAACTAATGTCCTTCACATTGTACTGTATCGTATGAGGTTTTGGGCTACCTGGATGGACCCCGTTTGCCATTTTGGTGACGATGGTACATTTCGTAATTTAATATTACTCACTACGACAACACAAAAAAAAAACCAACAAAGACCTCCTGACAGTTGCTGAGAATGAAATCTTCCTGAATGACCCCCTTATTAGAGCCCCCGGTGCTCTCACGATTGGGACTTCCTGTATGGAGATTCTCCCCGTGACCCAGGAGTGCAATATAGAATCACATGACAAGTTTTCCATGGATCAGTTTCGGTGTGACTCCACATTAACCCTTTCCAATCCACTGTCTGACGTATGAAGACATTATGATTTAAGGCTGTACAGCTCCGATGTTGGAAGACGTCCGTCGGGATTCTCTTACTGTATATTTGCAGCCTCTCTGCTGTTGGAGCCTATCCAACATGTCATCTCATGCAGTACTGGCTTTAGCCAGCAGATAGCGCCGTTATATAATGACAGAAAAAGAGTAAGCCCCCTAGGAAAACCAGGATACAAATTGGATTGGAAAGGGTTAAATGGGAGGCCCGGTCATCAGGACTAGACTAGGATGTCACTGCCAACTACGTGGGGTTTTCTACTGTAATGGTGTGGCGAGCATACAGAGAATGGCGTGATAGAGGAAAACATCCAATGAGAGGGGATCCTGTGGACGGAAACAAGTAGTCCCTGAAAGGGGTCAAAGGAGGATGTCAGGAGTCATTCTAACAGACAGGCGCTGCAGTCAAGAGCAGCTGAATACAACGCTGGTGCTCCAACTAACATGTCCAAATGCACAACTCGACGCTCCTTAGATGGGCTACAACAGCAGACGACCAGTTCCAGCACTATTGTGTCTAAGCGAATCCAGTGGACAAACGAGCTGAATCACTGAGCAATGAGAAAACATCTCCTGGTCAGATGGATCCAGATTTCTGTTGCCCCGTGCTGATGGGCGTTCAGAGTTTGGCTCAAGCAGCATGAACCGATGACCCCTTCCTGTCAGCTGATCAGAACAGCGATAACTACAAGAAGCTTCCTGTCCACAGGGGCCGATATTTCTGTAGAATGATTTCATCACCCAGTGGAATCTATGCCACAAATTGCTCCGGTTCTGCAGTCCAAAGATGATCAGACACGCTGCTAGATGGGGGTCTTTAATAAAGAGGCCGTTCAGTCCAGGATCTGCATAATGGCATGGTAATAAGAAAATGGATGTATTTCTTCCCCTCGGGGCTTTGTGGATGATGAAGCAGCCTACGAGTTGCACACAATGGGGCATTACGCAGTCAGCCTGACAATGGGCGCTTTTCATTCTCGCACAGGAGTCGCTGTGTTACTCACCGTGACACACAAACCTTAATCTGAGCCAGTGAGTCACTACCTGGGGCTCCATTGTTCACCTGAGGGACGGAGGGGAGCCGAGAACATGAGAAAGAGGAGCAGAAACACCGATTCCTGCTCATCCACTGGGTGCCCCACTGACCGCAATAGTAGGGAAATTATAGCCACACAGCGGCTCTATACTATACACTACAGAAAACCTTGTTACCCAGCTTTCCCAGAACCCTGAATGTCCCACGCATCATACCAAGAAATGGTGACTGTATTTGTATAACTTTGCCATTCAGGATGTTGGGAAAGCTGAATTATACTTGCAGTAATTAATAGAGGGGAGTCGTCTCTACGCATTGAGGACCCCAGTATGTCCAAAGATTACAGAAACTCTTGAGCTGCTTGTCCCCTGTGGCGCAGCAGGTTACTGTGTACCCATATTAGATGTAGCCGGCCTCTCACATGCTGCCTCCGGCTATATAAGCACGTTTTACTGTAATTACAAAGAAAAACAAGGTAATTACAGCCAACATTACAAGGAATGAGCAGCGATTCCCCCGCCGGAGCGGCCCGGTGCGGACTGGATGCAGGATCATAACACGGCGCTCGGCAGCCATTACTTCACTCCAGATCAAACCA
This sequence comes from Eleutherodactylus coqui, assembly GCF_035609145.1. Classification (NCBI taxonomy): domain Eukaryota; kingdom Metazoa; phylum Chordata; class Amphibia; order Anura; family Eleutherodactylidae; genus Eleutherodactylus; species Eleutherodactylus coqui. The sequence continues at coordinate 149,804,238 of NC_089844.1, read as the reverse complement.
ACATTCAGGCAGTTTTAGAACGGCGAATACACAACATGGGGACAGAGGAGAGCGCGGTTATACCTACAGGGGCATCCGCGGTACATCAGCTCCCGAATGGACTTCTACTGCCGGAATAGCGTGAGCGGTGAGACAAGCGGGCTGTTGTCAGATATACGCTGCCTGCTTCTTGTATGAACAGCGATGTGTTCTGCACATAAGCCATTAAGAGAACCTGCTCAACATGTATCAGAGCTATAAGGAGTCCCTTTGGGTCTGCCAGGTGCCCATGTCCAAGACATTCACCCCAGAAGATCTGTTCTGTGCCAGCCACTCTCCGCTCCGGCTTATGTAGCGGGTTCCCCTCTATGACGTCTATTTACCCTACTGGGGATCGTTCCCATATGATAAGCCCTTTAAGCCTTTTCCTACTGATACGTTTCCATCCTGGTAGGAAAGCACTTCCTTAGCCAAGGGTTCCACTAAAGGCTCGAGCTCGGATCGATCTGTTGATCCGGACACGACGGTGTATGTAGGGCGGCTCTTTTGGGGCACTTCTTATCTTTTTTGGATGCGGTAGCAGCGCTGCTTCCCGATCAGCTGCTGGGTACATTTGTCAGTCACATCGTACATTTTCCTACACATTCCACATCAGGCAGGTGATTTCTTGACGACTCTAAATTTCAGTGCCGGACCGAGTCACCACAAGAAAATCACGCCAAAATTACATCTGTGTTCCGGCGATTTTTGAGCATCAGCGACGCTTGTTCCTGAGAATAACCTCTCGTTCCATCGCTACCGCCCGAGATTTTTTAGCGTGAAAGTCAATACGACATTCGAATGGTAAAAAAGCATCGCAAGAAAAATCGCAAGTTCGCGCAATGCGATGTGATAAAAAGGAGCCTCCATGGGAAAACATGGGAGATAAAAACTAAAGAAATAAAAAAAAAAATAGCAAAAAACAGAAAGACAGGAGATGCTGCAGGAGTAAAAACATCGCAAATGTGAGGGAAACTATTGAAAATCATTGGTTTCATAATTCTGCATTTCTACTCATTTTCGCATCGCGCGATTTTATCGCAAGTATGAAACCGACCGTATACTTTTATGAACCAGGAGGATCAGGATGAAAAGTGCCATTTACTCCAACAACCTGCTTTTTGTGCCATTCCATTAAATATATTATTACCGCACCCTCGCACAGCGCCAAACATTAGTCAGGATGTGACATACATTCCACAGCTGCGTAATTTCAGGTTAACGTAACACTTGACCATATTTTTCCGCCTCCTACAAACACGACCTGTACTCAGTCTGTGACGGTGGAAGAAACTGCAGAAAAGAAAAATAAAACATAATCCGAGTCTGCGGCCGACTGAGGAAGGTCATTGTGCGCTGTGCAGCCTGCGCCCGGCGGATGACGTGCGTATACAGATTAGAGAAGCCATACATTGTATACCCAGCGAGCGCCTGCTTAGAGGTCAGTGTGTGCGGCTATTCTGCAGGACGCTGAGGACCGCTCGATCGGGGCCAACGAACCGGACCTGAGATAATCCCACCGCTCATGTACCATTCAGCTGGAAACGACTGATACAAACAGGCCGCTGCGAAGGAAAAACAGCCCAACCGCGGGCGCTCTAATATGTTGTGTAAATATCAGCGGGCCGACCCTGTGCTGGGGAATGCCAAAAATCCGTACACAAGGGATATCTCTACTGCCTCATTAACCTCTTACTGGCATATATTATATAATGGGTATGTATAGGAGTATATATAGATCTCTATATATGAATGTGTGTATATTATATATACATACATACATACATGCACATATATATATTTTTTTAATTTTGGGAAATAATAAAAACAAACCAAAAGTTTAAAAATTAAACCCTTTCAGTGCCGAGCCTCCCCCATAATGGCTACTTTATAACTTAGTCTTTGGACTTACACTGACGGACCGTTCGGATGGCTGACGGCATCATTACGGGTTCTTTTGTGCTCGCAACGTCGCACAAGTTGTGAGCACAAAAGTGCAGTAAAGATACACTTGTGCTCACAAATACGTAAGGCTCATTCCGTAAAAACGTAGCACAAATGTGCGTGTAAATACATATACGGTCATGTGAATCCGGCCCTAATGGAACCTCTGACACAGATGCCAAAAAAGCTCCAACCGACCCGATGAACCGCCCACCAGAGACTGACAGCACATCACATAATTAGGCACCGTGGGCACATTTATATATATATAAGCATTCTATGCCGGTTTCTGGCGTAAGAAAGGCGTAAATTTTTGTGCAAAATTTGTGATGCTTCTTCATTATGCGCCACCCCTGTTCTGAAAAGTGGGCGGGGCTTTAGAAGGGAACGCGGCCGCCCCGGACTGACAGTTTTATGTATAATTTATATATATATATATATACACATACAATTATGTATAATTTCCCCCAGAATAGATATATATATGATCTGCACTGTATTTTTCTGCATGTCAGTAAGCCCCCTGGCTTCAGCGAGGCAGAGAACAACATCCGCCTACCCAGACCCCACCTGGGGTTTCCACCACCGAGCGGCCCGCGACATCATCTACAAGTCTTTTGTAATAAACAAGATCTGATTTCAGAGATGAAGAAATTACCGAGATAGGTTCCGACAAATCCCAGCGCCAAGAAGCTGGAGGTAACGAGCGCGCCGCCGGCCGCCATCAGCACCACTCCAAGGTAATAGAATTCTGGCCTCTTCAGAACCCAGGAGCGCGGCTGGCTGGAGAGCGCTGCTGTGAAGCTGTAAATAACCAGAAACACTTGTCAGAGAACAGAGATGAAACAGCTGCGACTCTCACCCCCAAACACCGACCACGTGCCGCAGAGGAAAATAGCGGGACAACCACGAACGCCGCGCAATTCTGTCCTTCATTTTTTGTTTTTTTTTAATAAAAGCTTTACACCTGGAAAATCCCCAGGTGGTGGCGCCCCACAGTGACAGACATATAGCGCTGCGAGAGCCCTGACTAGTCAGACAACTGCCCATGCCCAACCATAGCTCTATCCCTTATATCCATCTACTGCTGTCTATGTGTATCGCTCTTTCATATATCCATCCATCACTGTTATATAGACTCATATCTATCGCTCTCACTCTATCATATGATCCCTCTCTCATATCTATTGCGCTCTTTCATACCTTTCTATCAATCACACGCCCTCTCTCATATCCATCGTGCCTTCTTATATCTTTATATTGCTCTCCAATATGTATTACGCGCTCACTCTCCCTCATGTCTATCGTGCACTCTCTCATATCTTTCGCTCTCCCTCTCTCATATCTATTTCGCTCTCCCATAACTTTGTACTACCCTCATATTTACTGTGCAATTGCTCTCTCATATCTATCACGTTTTCTCTTATCTATATATTGCCCTCTCGTATGTAGAATGCACTTGCTCCTCCCCATATCTATCATCCTCGCTCTCTCATATCTGTCGTTCTTGGTTTCTCATGGCTATCATCCTTGCTTTCTCAAATCTATCATACTCGCTCTCTCATATCTTTACATCGCTCTCTCATATCTATCGTCCTTGCTCATATCTTTATATCGCTCTCTCAAATCTATCATTCTCACTCTCTCATATCTTTATATCGCTCTCTCATACCCATCGTCCTTGCTCTCTCATATCTTTATATCGCTTTCATATCTATCATCCTAGCTCTCTCAAAACTTTATATCGCCCTCGCCCTCTCATATTTATCATCCTCACTCTCTCATATCTATCATCCTCACTCTCTCATATCTTTATATCGCCTTCTCATATCTATCATCCTCTCTCATAACTTTATATCGCTCTCTGAAATCTATCGTCCTCGCTCCCTCATCTCTTTATATCGCTCTTTCATATCGATCATCCTCACTCTCTCATATCTTTATATCGCTCTCTCATATCGATCGTCCTCACTCTCTCATATCTTTATATTGCTCTCTCATATCTATCATCCTCACTCTCTCATATCTTTATATCGCTCTCTCATATCTATCATCCTCGCTCTCTCATAACTTTATATCGCTCTCTCAAATCTATCGTCCTCGCTCCCTCATCTCTTTATATCGCTCTTTCATGTCTATCATCCTCGCTCCCTCATATCTTTATAGCGCTCTCTCATATCGATCGTCCTCACTCTCTCATATCTTTATATCGCTCTCATATCTATCATCCTCACTCTCTCATATCTTTAGATCACCTTCTCATATCTATCGTCCTCACTCTCTCATATCTGTATATCGCTCTCATATCTTTATATCGCTCTCCTCGCATCTATCATCCTCGCTCCCTCATATCTTTATATCGCTGTCTCATATCTATCGTCCTCGCTCTCTCATATCTATCATCCTCACTCTCTCATATTTTTTATATCGCTATCTTTATATCGCTGTCTCATATCGATCGTCCTCACTCTCTCATATCTATCATCCTCGCTCCCTCATATCTATCATCCTCACTCTCTCATATCTCTATATTGCTCTCTCATATCCATCGTCCTCACTTTCTCATATCCATCATCCTCACTCTCTCATATCTTTATACCGCTCTCTCATATCGATCGTCCTCACTCTCTCATATCTTTATATCGCTCTCTCATATCGATCGTCCTGACTCTCTCATATCTATCATCCTCGCTCCCTCATATCTATCATCCTCGCTCCCTATCTATCATCCTCACTCTCTCATATCTCTCCATACTGTACATAGTCAGAAATCCTCTACTCATATCCACATAACGGCTTGCTGTTTGCAGCTACTGCACATTTCTCTTACGTCTAGCTGCTGCAGATACTGTGGAGTCACATAAGAGTTTCCATGGCCAGACAGCGGGGTGGATGCGGTGGAGCGCACTGCATTGGTTAGGCTATGGACAATTTACAGTCACATGCTGTTAATGGGCTTCAGTTTCCAGTGGAAATACAGTAATTGAGTGCAGGATTAACAGTCGGTGTTCGGCCAACCCCGGGCTCCGAGTGCCTCTCTAAACTTTCCACCATAGAGTCCATGGTGTCGTTGTACACGGGCATTGTTTCCATAAGTCTCACAGCTGAACCAGAGCCAGATCTTCATCCTCAGAGGTCAACGAGCTCCTGAATTCGGGCCAAAGACCCTTGTATCCAGGGGATGTGGAAGTGACTTCATTATGGAAGCATCTCATGTTAAAGGGACAGTGCATTCAACTTTTCCCCTTCCTGATTGGTTCATCTTCACTGAGGACTACTTAAAGTAATCCTGGATATTCACGATCTGCAGGCTGGCTACACCCACCTGCCCTGCAGACATTGATTGACTGGGGTCTGCCAATTGCAATGCATAGAGAGAAAGCTGCCAGTCATTGGCTGGAGAGCTGGGTGGGTGTGGCTATCCTGCATCTCATGAATATGCAGGACTACTTTTGGGTCTGGCTGTTACTAATAAAATGCTCGTTTCTCCCAAACTACTGCACAGATCCACACAGCAGACATATCACTGTAAATCGGGGTGACAGGGACTAACTACTTTACGGTGCTCTCAGAGAGGCCTACAAAAACATGGCGACGGGTTCCAATTAAAGCACGTTTCTCTCTTGTACCCCGTTCAGTAGGTTCTTGGAGAACGCCTGTAATGTTGCTGACCGTACAACTTTCTTACACAAAAGGTTTTCTGATTCTTATTGAAATTAATATCCACATTTGACTCCATGCAAGTAACGCCCCCTATAGGAGGAGAGCAGCAGTGCCTGGGTGAGGACTCTGCACAGGATTCCGATCATACATAATATTTGTGTACATTGCAGATCTGCAGAGTTGGCAAACAAGACATTAACCTCGTGTGACCCGGGGGGAATGTGGACATATACACACACTAAGCATTAAAGGGTTACTCCCAACTCGGCAAGTAATCCCTACTCACAGGATAGAAGAAGGTCCCCAGAGATGCTGTATATTTCTGTCTATTAAGATATGTCTACGGCGCGTCTTAATAAAACCTTTTTTTTGTTTCAATTGTAAAAGATAATAAACGTGTAAAGAACCCCCCATGTTTATAATAAGAAAATTTTAAAAAAACAAAAAAAACCCATATTTTCTATCACAGCGCCCATAAAAGTCCGATCTATTAAAATAACAGATTATTTATCCCACATGGTGAACATCATCAGAAAAAACATATAAAAACACCAGAAATGCCCCCTTTTTTTGGCCACCCTGTCTCCAAGAAAAAAAAAAATTCATAAAAACAAAATCAAAAAGTCATACAGACTCAAACAATGGTACCAATAAAAACCAGAAGTCGTCCCACAAAAGACAAGTCCGCGCACAGCCCTATCGACGGAAAGTCATGGCGGTCAGAAGGCGGCAAAAGAAAATTAAGTTTTTTTTATTTTTTTGCTATACTACTTAAAAAAGATAAAACCTTTAAATACATTTTGTATTGTCATGTTTTCTCCCATTTCACTAAACCTTTGAAGGCTTCTTGGTAACACTGAAAGATATCACTCGGCCCACAAAAGACAAGATAACTGCGTCAACAGGAAAAAGGGTTGTGATTGTTATAAAAGTTGATGTGGGGAAGGGAGGGGGGGGGGGGTGGAGGGCCGGGTCCTTAAGGGGGTAACTTATTACTGCCCTTTACAGCAATGGAAACACCTGCTGCCTAGGAAGCTTGCAATCTAATTCCACCTGGCTGGCCCCCGGCCTGCAGGCTGGAAGGGGTTACTGGATGCTTTCAGCTCTGCAGACACAACACGTCTCGCGGGTCTCTTATCTGACATATTGCTGCACTTTGTCACAACCTGCACTGTTTGCTTTCTGCTTGAAGGGACTTCACATACAAAGACCTTACTGCTTCTGGATCTACGAAGAGGCGCCATCTGCTGCACTGGGGGTGTCAGAGGGTCACATGATGCCCCCCCCCCCCCCTTTTAATTGGTTTGTTCACAGGCGCGTATTTTTACTGCACACTTTGGTTGTGCAAAAAAAAACAAAAAAACAATGCAACGTGCTCTATTTTTTTGCACATTTCTGCAAGTCCCCAAAGAAGTTTAAAGGAAGCGCAAACGCATGCTAGAAGATGTGTGAAACACCGCGTAATTGTGCCGAAATGAAGAACACATCTGGAACTTATTAAAGTAATTAGCCATTTCAATCAGTGTGTATTTTTTTTCATACCATGTACGTGGAAAAAGTACAGTAAAAACATTGTTCCGTAAAAATCCTACGCTCCTGCGCGCCCAAATACACATATGCCCGTGTGGCCCGCACATTCAGCTGGCTGCCCCTCAAACTTGACAGTTGCTGTACCAAAAGACTTAGGGTCGTGAAACACTGCGTAATGGCGTAGGAAAAGGAACACACCTGAAACTCATTACACTAGCCATTTTTAACTGGTGCGTATTTTTTTGGCGGCACGCAAACGGATATGCCTTGCGTGTGGAAAAAGTAAAGTGAAATATACCGCTGCGCGTGCAAAAAAAAGCGTTGTTCATTTCGCAAATAGGCAGCGCTCCTGCCCACGCAAATACGCGTATGCTCGTCTGAATCTGACTTTATAGAGGTTTTCAGCTAAAGTGTCAACCCTTTCCAATCCTCGTCTGACACGGAGGTTTCCCTGCATTGCTCTGATGTCGGGCGAGGTCTGACACGTGTTTCTAACACTATGCAGGACTGAGCTCCCATGTTGGAAGCTGTTCTGCATATGTAGGTTAGTGTTGTCCTGCATAGTGTAACAAATGCAGAATAGCCTCCAACATGGGAGCTCTGTCCTGCATAGTGTTAGAGACGTATGCTATGCACAGTGTATGCAGTTAGAGCATGCCTCTGTATGGCACCGAATTACAAAAAAATTGCTAATAAAATCATCAGTCATTTTTATGTGTTTGTTTTGAGTACTTCCAAGGAATCCACAAACATAATAATTAAGAGCTGGGGAGTGCGAGGGTGGCAGGGAAACCGGATTGGAAAGGGTTAAAGTCAATGTCTGGCCCATGACCACCATATCACTGGATATTTCACATGGTAGTGGATACTAACTGGCAGTTATATAATCAGGCGCGGTGGTATTTCCCACGGTCTGCTTTGGCTATGTGTTGCTTTCCCAACGGCGCGGAGTTACATAAGAGGGTCTGAGGGTGACCCGTCGGCAACTTTCTCCGCCCCTATCAGATCTGACCTCTTTGATGTGGGGTCTTGTGTTTTGGGCATCAGCGTTATGTAACAGCGGCTCATCACAAAGGACTTTACTGTCCGCGACCTCTTAGCTCTTTCTTATCTGCAAGTAAGCGCAGAAGTATAAAAGTAATCTCATTTGTCAGGAGGGAAAATGACATTCAGCTGATAACCCAAAACAACAAAACCCAATCCCAGATCACACTCTTAAATGTACGAATCTGGGTGCGAGCGCGATGCATAATAAACCGTATTGCATATGTGGACTTGGGATTTTCACACGCATGAACAAAATCAAAAGGTGCTTCCAATAGTTTCAGGGGTGAGAATCATGTAGCCTGCGAGTGCAATTTATTTAAAAGACCCCATAGAAATGAATGGGTGATTTCTTGAGAGGAATCGCCCCAAAATAGGACATTTTTAAATCAGGCTGACAGATTACTGGGAGGGGCTGGTAAGGATCCAATGACAAAGTTAGAGGTAGGAGGAAGGTCCTTAAAAACGGTTTCGGGGAGCTAGGATGTAAGCTTAGGGCGAGGACCTCCAGAGTAGTATCTTCTGAAACATTACCTGTACCACATGGCACACCAGAAAGGCAGCGGGAAATCAGGAGGATAATTACCTTACCCAACTTGTACAGGACCCAACTAGAGGGGCGGCCATTCTGGACTTCATATTAACGAGTAGACCTGACAGAATAACAGGGGTGCAGGTTGGGAAATAGTGACCATTACGTAATAAATTTCCACTTGTCCTTCAAAAGGGAGTTTTATCGGGGAGATACAAAAATACTAAACGTTAGGAAGGCAAAGTTCAATCAGCTCAGAGATGCCCTTAACCTTACTGACGGGGATAATGCCCTCAAAAATAAGAGTACAGACAATAAATGGGAAAAGTTTAGAAACCTCTTCAATACTTACTGTGAACGATTCATACCTCACAGCAATGTTTTCCAACTCCAGTCTTCATGGACCCCGACAGGTCATGTTTTCAGGATTTCCTCAGTGTTGCACAGGTGATGTAATTATTGTCGGTGCCTCAGACATTACCACAGGGGTTCTTACTATAGGATATCCTGAAAACATGGCCTGTTGGGGTGCAATGAAGACTGGAGTTGGGAAACACTGCTTTACAGGATTAAAAGGGTTAGGAATAGGGGGAAAACAATGTGGCTTAATAAAGATGCAAATAAGGGAATAAACAGCAAAGAGCTGTGAAGAAGTACTAAAAACCTATAAGTACAAATGATAGAAAAAGTAAATAAAAGCAGATATGGAGACAGAGAGACTTAGCCTAGGTTCACACAGGGCGGATTTGCCGCGGTTCTGCCGCAGCAGATCCGCCCGCGGTCGCTAATCTCGGGATTAGCCAGCCATGTGGACGAGGTTTCTCAGAAACCTCGTCCACACGGGACGGCTAATCCGCTGCGATAAATCCGGTTGAAACCGCGTCTGCGGTGGCCGCAGCTTCAAAAGAAGCAGCATGTCTGTTTACTTTCGTTTTTTTATTTATGTCACGGCCGCGCTCTCCTCTATGGGAGAGCCGGCCGCAACGGAAAAGCATGCGGCCGGGCCGGTTCAAAGCCGCCGCGGCTTAGACCGCGGCGGTTCTCCCGGCGGAAATCTCGTGGTTTTTGCTGCGGCCAAACCGCGAGATTTCCGACGGGAATCCGCCCTGTGTGAACCCAGCCTTATTGCCAAGGAGAGTAAAACTAAACTGTTCTTCAATTATATAAATAACCAAAAAATTAAAAACAGTTGTGTTGGGCCTTTAAAAAATTAATGTGAGGAGAAAGCAAATCTATTAAATAGTTTCCTTGCCAGTATATTTACTTAGGAAAATGAAATATCAGATGAAATTCAGAGTGATAAAGTAAAATAAAATGTCACCAGTCTAACCCAGAAAGAAGTGCAAAGCCGCCGAAAAATTAAAATAGTCAAATGGCTGTGCCCTGATAGCATACATGCCCAGGTTTTAAGGGAATTAAAGTGTTTTTCCAGGGAAATACTATTGATGACCTATCATCAGGATAGGTCATCAATAGTTGATCAGCTGGGGTCCGTCACTCGGGACCCCGACCAGTCGGCTGACTGGGTGCATGCTGTCAGCGTCGCAAGTACACAGAGGTTGGAGAGGAAGCCTCCACGCTGACTTTTGTGTAGTGGCCAGCACTTGTAAAAGCAAGCACAGCTCTTATTGAAATCAATGTTACAAGCTCCAGCCACTATGTGGAGGATGGCGTGAAGGCTTCCGCTCTGACCTCTGTGTATTTGTGGTGCTGACAGCATGCACCCACTCAGCCAATTGGTCGGGGTCCCGAGCTATGGAACCCAGCTGATCAACTACTGATGACCCACCCTGTTGATAGGTCATCATCCTCAATAGTATTTCCCTGGAAAAACCCTTTAAGTAATGTGATAGACCCTTCTTTCTTATATTTAAGGATTCTATAGTGATGGGGTCTGTTCCACTGGATTTGTGCATCTCCAACGTAACGACAATATTCAAAAAGGGGTCAAACAGTAAACCTGTAAACTACAGACCGGTAAGTCTGACTTCTATTGTGTGTAAAATGTTTGAAGGGTTTCTAAAAGATGCAATCCTGGAGTACCTCTTGGAAAATAGCTGTATAACTCCGTATCAGCATGGGTTTATGAGAGATCGCTCCTCTCACACCAACCTGATCATCTTCTATGAGGAGGTAAGTTCTAGACTAGACCTAGGAGTCACTGGATCTTGGATATCTGGACTTTTCCAAAGCATTTAATAGTGTGTTGCTACAAGACACATGTATGTGAAGCCCATGGTTTCCTATAGGTTCTTTCACATGAGAGATATTTTGTACCCTTAGGACGGAATTGCCGCAGAATTTCCGTGCAGAATGTCTGCACGGCAATTCTGCCAACGGCTCCTAATCCTAGGATTAAACAGCAAAGTGGGCAAGATTTGGCAAAAATCTTATCCACATGCTGCGGCCCATCCGCACGAAAACTGACATGCGCGGGAAACAAAGATGCGGCATGTCAATTCTTTTTTCATTTCCGCAGTGGCCTCTCTATGGGGAGAGATGGCCGCAGTGGAGATGTAGGTGGCAAAGCCGCTTCAAAACCAGCAGCTGCGGGTTTTAAAGCTGCACTTATCCCGCGGAAATATCACGGTTTTTTTCGGTGTGGTCATTCCGCGAGATTTCTGTCCCATGAGAACACAACCATAAAGAACCCATTGGAAACCATGAGCTTCACATTCATGCGTTTTGTAGCGATGTCTAATCGCTACAAAATCTTGCGATTTAGTAACCCGTGTGAAACAGGCTTAAATATAAGGTTCTGCACATGGGTAGGAAGAACATGTCACCATTACACACTAAATGGGAAACCACTGGTAACACTGATGGAGAAGGACTTGGGGGTTTTAGTTAAAGGGGTTGTCCCGCGGCAGCAAGTGGGTCTATACACTTCTGTATGGCCATATTAATGCACTTTGTAATATACATTGTGCATTAATTATGAGCCATACAGAAGTTATTCACTTACCTGTTCCGTTGCTGGCGTCCTCGTCTCCATGGTGCCGTCTAATTTTCAGCGTCTAATCGCCCTATTAGATGCGCTTGCGCAGTCTGGGTCTTCTTCTTTTCTGAATGGAGCCGCTCGTGCCGGAGAGCGGCTCCTTGTAGCTCCGCCCCGTCACGTGCCGATTCCAGCCAATCAGGAGGCTGGAATCAGCAATGGACCGCACAGAAGACCTGCGGTCCACCGAGGGAGAAGATCCCAGCGCCCATCTTCACCAGGTAAGTAAGAAGTCACCGGAGCGCGGGGATTCAGGTAAGCCCTATCCGGTTTTCTTTTTTAACCCCTGCATCGGGTTTGTCTCGCGCCGAACTGGGGGGCTATTGAAAAAAAAAAAACCCCGTTTCGGCGCGGGAAAACCCCTTTAACTGTAAGGTTAGCAGGAGCAACCAGTGTCAGGCAGCTGCTGCCAAGGCAAATAGGATCATGGGGTGCATCACAAGAGGTCTAGGGGCCCATGACGAGAACATTGTTCTTCCTCTTTACAAGCCACTGGTCAGCCCACACATGGAGTATTGTGGGAGTATTGTGGACATTTGTGGGCACCGCTACTTAAGGAGGACATATCAGAGCTTGAGCGGCTACAAAGGTGGGCAACTAAAGTAATAAATGCAATGGATGGACTACAATACCCAGAGAGGTTAGCAAAACTGGGGTTACATAGATTAGAAAGATAAAGCCAAAAAGGGGGAAAAAAAAGTCCACATCCTAAAGGGGCTAAAGGTGTCAGACCTCTCCCCTACAGGATTATGTAAGCATGCTAGTGTCCAGCAGTCCTGTAAGATAGTCTTCTGCAAGCTCCTCCTAGTAAGAGGCCTGCTTTAGTAGGTCACAGTACAATGGCGCTCTTGGTTTCCCTTTAAATTGCTTTTGCTTTGCTTCCAATTAGCCGCCAACAAACTTCACAAAGTAATCAGAGGGGAGATAAACAGAGAACAGCGTACAATACGAGGGGTTATCCTGCTAATTACTGACAGCAGCAGGACAGGCGGCTCTCACTGATGCTGCGGAGTAACTCACCGCTGGCAACCAGGAGATGTTGGAAAACAAACGCTCAGCGGAGAAGATTAAGACATTAACGGCTGGATGACTGACCTCCCGGCAGTAAGACATGTGAATGGGCTAGTTACTATGTTAGACAACAAGAACCAGGCATGGCTGCTCACACTGATGCCGTCCTAAAGGGATGCATCCTAGATTTAACACCTTCAAGAGCAGAAATGTCACTTTTTTAATTTTCATTTTTGCGTCCCCACTAACCAAAATCCATAAATATTATTTTCCACAAATAAAAAACCCATGTTTTTTGAGGGACTACTTGTGTTTTTTAATGGTACCATATAATGTACTGAAAAACTTTTATTTTGGCATTTTTCTTTCTTTTCTGCAATTTACCATGCTGGATGAATAATGCAATATTTTAAGTTATGGGTTGATATGGATTGGGTTATATCAATTATTTGTGGGTTTTTTGTGGTTTTTATTTTTTATCATTTTAAGCATCGTGTAAGGAAGAAAAAAAACCTAATTTTTTTCTGCAAAAAAGCATTTAAATACCACGGTCAGCAATGATTGTGGTATTTGCAAGGTTAAACGGCATAGAGAAGTGAGTAGTTGAACCTATTTACTCCTTTTCTGGGGAAAGACGACCCCAATATGTGACAATCAGGGAGCAAATATGTTCTCATGTTCTCTTATTAACAAGGGGGGAATTTACATGAAGAAAACTCCATATTACCCCTACCTGGGGACAGGGGGGATAGACAAGAGAAGCACAGGGTACTGTTGTATCTTGTGTCCACCGGAAGGAGGGATGGAGACAAGGCTTGACCGGCTTGACAGGCAGGGGATACCCACAGGTGTTGATTGGCTACCGATGGTGCTGGCAGCCACGCTTCTTACACTCTACCAGAGATGTCGGAGTTGTGGTCCCCTGAGTGCTACCCTGCTGCAGTGCCTGTATGTACCCTCTTCCGAAGCCGACCCAGTGCCCCACTCCTTACATTGTAGCAGACAAGTCAGAGCTGTGAGTGTCTGAGGTACAATGTCCCCTAACTGCTACTCCACTGCAGTGTGGCTGTGTTTTGATTGAGTTCCGACGCCGCTGGAGACCAACTGTGCATGGCAATGGGAGTCTTCTTTGTATGGCGCAGGTCTGAGTGTGCACGCTCGGACCCTCATGTGCAATTGCGACCCTTGTGCGCCGTGTTTGCTTCTGTCCCTGCTCCGATTTTCCCCGGAGTAACCCTCGCAGCCTGTGCTCCTAAGTGTTTCGCCCTGCGAGCACCACTCCCTGGTGCGCTGCCATAGTCCCCTGCACCCTGGCATGTGCACTCATGGCATCCTGTGGGGATGTCTGTGTAGACAGGAAACACTCACTGTCCCCTGCGGCCTCCGTGCTCTGCGTCTGTCAGTATGCGTATGGATCAGAGGCTGAGCTTCAGTGTTCCCCGTGGACTTCCCTGCCTTGCTTCTGCTGGTCCGGAATGTGCTCCCCACTCCCCTGTCAGCCAATCTGAATTAGGGGCATGGTCAGGGCGTGACCTCAGCAAAACCCCTCGCTTCCGGTGGAGACAAGATACAACAGTACTGAAGCACAGATCATTCTCTGCTGCCTGCTCCTCCCCCACTGCCCCCCTCTGCTTTGCACATAGACATGACAGCTGTAAATTCAGGATTCCTGACCCTACTTCAAAAAGCTCTATCTCGGACATGAAAAACATGTTGATAGCAGTGATAGAACCAGAACTACAGCAGTCTGAAGTAGAACAAATTTCAGTTAGTCTAAAACGGTAATGCCCTCTTCCTGTGCAAAGAGCTCTGTTTAGCGTAAACTATCGGGGGGATAAGGAAGGAACTACTATGCATGCAGTTCCCTTATGTAAAGTAACGGACAACAAAAGGACAGAAAATATGCCCATGCGAATGGACCTTAATGGGGGTCAGAAATGCTATATTTTCTCCTTAGGGAGAGCACCTGGATGGTGAGTGAGGAGACTCAAATGGCCATGCACGTTCCTCTGGGTAATATGCAGCATTCCTTCAAGTCAAAGTCGAAGTCAGATTCTTTATACAAGCCTTGTAACAATGATTGGGAATTGTTACAGTCATTGTTACAAGGCTTGTATGAAGAGTCTGACTTTGACTTGAAGGAATGCTGCCTTCCAATAGGTGGCACTGTGGAGGTTTTATTCCATCTCCCTTATTTGGACCTTAAAGGGGTTGTCCCGCGAAACAAAGTGGGGGTATACACTTCTGTATGGCCATATTAATGCACTTTGTAATGTACATTGTGCATTAATTATGAGCCATACAGAAGTTATTCACTTACCTGTTCCGTTGCTGGCGTCCCCGTCTCCATGGTGCCGTCTAATCTTCAGCGTCTAATCGCCCGATTAGACGCGCTTGCGCAGTCCGGTCTTCTCCCTTCTGAATGGGGCCGCTCGTGCCGGAGAGCGGCTCCTCGTAGCTCCGCCCCGTCACGTGTGCCGATTCCAGCCAATCAGGAGGCTGGAATCGGCAATGGACCGCACAGAAGATCTGCGGTCCACCGAGGGTGAAGATCCCAGCGGCCACCTTCACAGGGTAAGTAAGAAGTCACCGGAGCGCGGGGATTCGGGTAAGTACTACCCGTTTTTTTTTTTTTATCCCTGCATCGGGTTTGTCTCGCGCCGAACGGGGGGGCTATTGGAAAAAAAAAACCCGTTTCGGCGCGGGACAACCCCTTTAATGCAAACACTAAACAAGGAGGAGCTACCAGGAGATTTCAGCTCTGAATCCTGCAGAACTGTTAATGCATCTTAGAGCTATTATACACCAGAACCTACATTGTAAGAGGGACCCAAATCTACATTTTGCTATAGGGTTCCCTCTGGGTTATTGACCATATTGTAGAGTGCCAGCTCTTCAGCCCTGCAACGCATCAGTTTAGCACACGTAACTGGTACTTAGGAGAGGTACAACCAGCTGTGCCCGGCCCCATCTGCTTCTGGGCACTGAACAGCCTGGCACAGACAATACTGTAGGACCTACCTCCGTGAGGGTCAGATATGGCAGCGGAGCCTGGAAACAGCAGAGCAAACAGTCGGCATCTGCCCAGAAGCGCTGCACACCTACATTTACTGTAATTAAATCCTCATTTAACCTGATTACCCAATTGTGTACAGTAGGGACACAGCACCTCTATGGAGAGGCCAGGCACTCGCTTGATTTTTATATTAACCCCTTAAGGAAGCGGACCTTTTTTATTTACATTTTTGGTTATTGCAGTCCAATTTAAAAAAAACAAACCAAAACAACATAACTCTTATTTTGCTGCTGACTTATCTGTCTGCGGGTTGTGTTTTGCAGGATGAATTGTGTTTTTCAAACGGTAGTATTTAATGTACCGTATAATGTGCAGAAAAACTTTCAAAAAGTGAAGTAAAATGGAAAAAAATAAACACAATGTCACTATGCTTGTGGAGATCTTTGTACATAAAATACCCTGATCACGTTATTCTGTGGGTCAGTACAAGTACAACAACAACATCAAATATATTGTTTTTGGGGGTTCTATTGCTGTACAACCTTAAAAAAATAAAATATCCTTAAAAATATATGTTTTTTGTCGCCATTTTCTGATTGCTGTAACTTTACTATATTTCCGTCGATGGGGTTGTGGGCGGCTCGTTTTCTCATTTTGACGATTTGTGGTTTCTACTTGTACCATTTTAGGCTTTTTGAGCACTTTTTTTCATTTATTTTTTTTTCTAGGAGACAGCATGACAAAAAAAGTGCTCTTCTGGTGTTGTGTATTTATTTTCTGATGTTCTCCATGCAGGATAAATAATCGTTTAGATAGATCGGACTCTTACGGATGTGGCGGTACCAAATATGGTTTTGTTATTTTTTTGGTTTTGATTTCCTTTTTATAGAAACGGGAAAAGGAATTTTAAACTTTTAATATCCATTATTTAAAAAAAACAACTTTTTCTGCACTTGTTTTTACTTTTAAGTTGCCAACTGTAACCTACACGGCCCGGTATGGAGCGAGACGGTAATAGCGAGCTGCCCGAAAGTCACAGACTCCATAATTATACACAAAGCTCTATAAAAACATAGTAAAGCCCGGCTGTGCACATCACAAGGTCTCCGGGGATGCAGAAGGAGCAGCGCATTCCCGAATCACAACACAAGCAAGGAACGTTGAGGTGCTCAGGAGGGATCCAGGTGATGCTTAGTACCTGGTGATACTGTGTCCCCGACTCCAGGAGGCCGCGGTCACCTCACACTATGTGACATAGAGCTTTATCCCTGCATGCCAAGGGACTAATCTGTACCAACGGACTGATATCTGGATTGGACCACAAGGGTTGTCTTACATAACAGTTTTAAAGATATTTTCCAAATTAGTAGCTCCACTACAAGCAGATAAAGTAAATGGAATCTCTCTTTGCTGGAAAATCAAAAGTCAGAGCTCCACCCGTGTTATGTAACTGCGACTGGGCTCTCGGAGTGACCAAAACACTGCAGTTTTGAAGTTGTTTATTTTATTTTTATAATGGTGTTAACTCTGTGAGATCAGTAATGTGATACATCTTTTTTAGAATTTGGGCTTTCAGGAACACTGTGATGGGATCCCAATTTTTAATTTTATTTATTTTTTGGCAATTGGGAAAAGGGAAGTTTTTTTAAAACTTAATATTTTTTCATTTTTCTGACTCATCGGTGACTGTAAGGAACTTGAACTTGCAATTATTTGAGTACTCATACAGTATAATGCAATACTATAGTATCGCATTACAATGTATTCTGACTGGCATTTTATTAAGACTTGCTACAGGTACGTCTTAAAAGGCGACCATTCATGGCAACTCTGGTGGGGTTCAGATGGCACCCCTTAATCTCAATGTGGGGGAGCCGTTCGAAACCTGAGAATACTGTTCAGAACATTTAAAGGCTTAAAAGGTGAAATCAGTGTTATCTTCAATCACAGCTACCTTGTTTCCCCGATAGTAAGACACCCCCGATTGTAAGACGTATCGGGGGTGTCAGGGGGGTCGGCCAATGTAAGCCGTACCCCGAAAGTAAGACATACCGTAGAAAAAAAAAAATCATTACTCACCTCCCCCGGCGTTCTGTCGCGCTCCGGCAGGATGTCGCTCGCTCCTCGTCCCCGGCGCAGCATTGCTTTCTGAATGCGGGGGCTTGAAATCCCCGCCTCCAGAAAGCTAATACACACGCCGTCAGCCAGTTACAGAATGGCTGTGATTGGCTGAAGGCGCACGTGGCTTCAGCCAATCACACTATTCAATGATATCATTGAATGGGTGTGATTGGCTGAAGGCGCACGTGGCTTCAGCCAATCACACCCATTCAATGATGTCATTGAATAGTGTGATTGGCTGAAGCCACGTGCGCCTTCAGCCAATCACAGCCATTCAATGCTGTCATTGAATGGCTGTAACTGGCTGACGGCGTGTGTATTAGCTTTCTGGAGGCGGGGATTTCAAGCCCCGCATTCAGAAAGCAATGCTGCGCCGGGGACGAGGAGCGAGCGACATCCTGCCGGAGCGCGACAGAACGCCGGAGGAGGTGAGTAATGATTTTTTTTTATTATAAGACATACCCCGAAAGTAAGACATAGTCTGGCTTTTGGGGATAAAAAGAAAGTAAGACACTGTCTTACTTTCGGGGAAACACGGTATTACAGGAAAGTGTCAAAGATGGCCGACACATGCTGTATATGAAGCGGCCAAAGCTCCAAAGACAGCACAATACACCGACATCCAGCGTGTGCCGTACATGTCGGATGTCGGTGTATTACCTCACCATAAAGTTATTGAGAAAAGGCAAAAAAATCCAATTTTCATCATCATTTAAAGGGCATGTGCAGAACACCAGTCTGTGTGTTAAACAAACTATCTGGAAATTAAAGGGCTTTTCTCATTTAAGACATTTAACCCCTTTTCACAGAATGTCTGATCGTTGGGGGTCCAACTACTAGGACCCCAAATTCCCAGGACTAATGCACCCAGATGCACTATGTGACTAAAGTGCACGTACTTGACCACCACTTCAGTCACTTTTGTGAGATCAATAGAAATTGCCAAATGTATCGATCTCCACCTAACCAATAGAAGTGAATGGGGTGGGTGATGAGAATGTGAACCACTGCTGCCTCCACACAACGCATTTGGATGCGCCAGTCTCAGGATCACAACTGTCAGACATTTATCACTTATTCTATGGATAAGAAATCAATGTCTTTAATGGGAAAACCCATTTAAATATTGCTGGTCATTTCTTTGGATAGGTCATCAATCTTGGTCGGGGTCAGACTCTCAGCACCCCGGTCATCAGCAATTTGACGGGGAAAACAGCACTCCGGCAAGCACTGCAACCTCTTCATTGTATAGCAGGCACAGCACGGTTCGTTTGTGCAGTGGCGGTGTCTAGTATTGCAGCAAATAGGAACGCGCTGTAGAAAAGCTGTGACCAACAAACTTGACATCACAGGCCAAGCAGGAGCCAGCAGCACTCACCTGAGCGCCCTTCAATCAGCTGATCGCCAGGACTGCTGAGAGTCATCCACCAACAATCGGACCTACGAGTATTCTAAAGATATTCATATTTCTTCGCTATAGCTGGTTGATAACCAATATTGTCGCCATTTCCTGCCACTAGTGTCACCTACCTGTGCGAAAAAGTCCTTCAAATTCAAGATGAGTGTACATACAATTTCTGAAGTATGGCCGACCATTCCCAGAGTATTGTCACATTGTTGGCAGCACTTTAAAAGGCATATTCATTTTTAGATTTTGCAGCATGCTGCAATTTAAATCCCACGAGCAGAGAATCTCTATGACTATCCGCTCGTGGACAGCGGGGCTGCGCTTTTCATAGTAAGTCTATGGGGAAAAAAAAAAAAAAAAAAAAAAAATCGACCATGGACAGGAGGCCTTATCGTGTCTTCACGGAGCTGGTGAAGATCTACCCTCCATCGGCTGTTCATCATTACATTGGCTGGATCATGACCCCCATGCACTCCAGCAGGTCACATAATTCACACTGTGATGTCACGGATCACTCCGGGAGCAATCCAACAATGTGAAAATGAATAGGTCTATTGTCTAGAATGTCGGGGCACACCTCTGTGTTCATGTTCTTGTCACTACAACCAACGGACCGAGACCATGCCACGTAATAGTAGTTTTTGCTCAGCTGTCTAGTTACTTTGGGAAGAGTAGTGTACTTTGCTTCGCCCCATGCCAAACCCTTGGTGTAAGTTCAAGTGAAGACAACTCACGGCAGATCAGGAAAGTATTTTGCAGTAGCCATCGACTTACCAGTGGCCCCTGTACATGGCCAGAAATATAAGTACAGCCCCAAGGATGTAGCATGCAATGTACGGGGATCCAAAACACCTGGAGAGTGCTCGTGTGCGGTACTCCCATCGTGCCACCTGTTGGGAGAACAACCAATGTTAAAATGTGTTGCATCAGGTCCTCCAGTCAGATTTACTTGGGTGGGGGTCCTGAACAGGGATCTTCATGTCAGCAGGCTGGGTTCATGCCTTTGCAGTTACGGCCCCACTGACTTCAATGATGGCTTCCTTTTGTTCATACTCACCACCAATCCTCTGTTCAGGATCTTCTTAGATTTGACTCCCAGCACTGTGAATGTGGCAAGTGGGCGGTCCCCACTGCCTAATGTCAAAGAAGTCAGATGCCACCCACTAACAGTGGAGACCACCCACTTGACACCAAGAGCCAAATCTACAAAGAGCTTGTATGGGAGAAGAGGGGTGAGTAGCAACCAAAGAAAAAAATAGTTTGAGTCAACGAGACAGAGGCTACAAATCTATTGAGCTGACCTGAATGACACAAGGCCACGACGGGCCCGAATGACACAAGGACACGACAGGCCCGAATGACACAAGGACACGACAGGCCCGAATGACACAAGGACACGACAGGCCCGAATGACACAAGGACACGACAGGCCCGAATGACACAAGGACACGACGGGCCCGAATGACACAAGGACACGACAGGCCCGAATGACACAAGGACACGACAGGCCCGAATGACACAAGGACACGACAGGCCCTCTTTAAAGTGGTTTTCTGGGACTAAAATACTATTGATCTATCTCCAGGATAGGTTATCAGTATTAGATTGGCATAGTTCCTGCGTAGCAAACCCCCACCAATCAGCTGTTTAAGGCAGGCACGGCCCTCGGTGGAGTGCCACGGCCACTTCAATGGAATAGCAACTCAACCTACATGCAACTAGGAGCACCTGAAAGGGATCGAGGTGCTCTTAGTTGCTTGTAACCAATGAACATGACATCACAGAAGAGGCGTGGTGATCACCGAAGCGCCGCAGCCTCTTCCATCAGCTGATCGATGGGGTCCAGAGCAGGGGACCCCCGCAGAGCTGATATTGATGACCTATCTCAAGAATAGCTCATCAATATCCTATTTCACATTAGATTCCATTGGCTTGGTTTGTACCACTGGCATCATGTGACTTGAGTAATGTGACAACCCGCTGCTGGGAATCGCCTTGTATTACTAGAACAATGCAATGACCATGGCACAATTGTATCCTCCGCCCCAGGTTTTATATCTCTGCTCTGCTCCATCCTGTATACACAGTTAGAAGATTACCCTATTTTTGATGTATTATAACTGGGGCAAGCGGCATTTCCCTAGCTACAAGCCGCTCTTGTTTATTAGCTCAACCATGGGTCTCCAAGCAGATGCCCCAGAATCTATGGAGAAGGTCGGGCGCCGGCTGCGTCACTCCGAGTTCCTCTGCACCGTCCCATACAAAAGAGTACAATGCAGCTAATCAGCCCAGGACAATGAGACATATACAAACCCCATAACTAGGGGAAACCAATCCGGGCAGGAGAGAGGGGCCCGGCGCGGCCACAGGGGCCGCTCACCGTGACCTAGGATATATCACTGCTCAGTAGACCAGCGTTCTCATTGACCTAACAGAGGCATAAACACCATCTATCTCTGTATGAGCCGCCCGCATGAACGAGCTCAGACCTGGCACGGACCCGTGATAGGAGCCGCTTGGTAACATAACAAAGCTCCCATGTTTCCCAAGCTCGTTTGGTAGGATCAACGAGCCGGAAATTAGCCCTTAAGGATGGGGCTATTTTTGGTTTCTTCTGTTTTTTTTTTATTGGAGAGGAGAAACCAAAAATGAGCGCTTATTTTTCTGGCACCGTAGTTGTCTGAGGGCTTTTTTTTTTGTATTTTCCAATGATACTATTTAATGTACCACTATATAATTTACTGTAAAACTATAAAATTTCTAAGTGAAGTGAAATGGCAACCCCCCCCCCCCCCCCCTCCAACCCTCCACACTGCTGCCATCTTTTGAGGAGCTGCCCTCTTCTGGCCACCGTAAGTTTCTTATTTTTCCATTGGGGTTCTATTGAAACAACTTTAAAGTACAAAACTTTTTATCTGCTTTCTATAAAATGTTTTTGAAAATGGCATGACGAAAAATACCGCAATTCTAGCGTTGTATACTTTTCTTCTGACGACGTACACCGTGGGATAAGTAGCCCATTACTTAAAAAGAGCAGACTTTTATGGACATGATACGAAATACATTTTAGTTCTCGCTTTATTATAGAAATGGAAAACGGATTTTTTTTAAATTTACTTTTATTATCCTTTGTTTACAATAATAAAACAAATTTTTTTTTCACTTGCTACCACCTTATTTTAGTCCAAATAGG